>NW_026895409.1:0-161718 GCF_033153095.1 Gastrolobium bilobum
TAAACTGCTTATCCTCGTGTTGCTTTTTCAACCTCTGTGGAAAAGGAGGCTCGATCGGTTCACTCCTTCTCTTGCATAGGGGAACATAAGTTGGAACTGAAACTGGTTCACTGACTTTTGTTGCCCCAAGGTCTGCTACAGGTGTTGCGTCATCCGGTTTGATTTCAGCAGACTCATTGCTTTGGACCTTCTCTTCTGGTCCTGTCTGAGCTTCAAGGTGTGAAGGGTCAGTGGCTTCTTCAACTTCCTTTCCTATGGGTTGTTTTGCTGGTTCGCGCTTTCGAGGTCGTGCCACTAAGTCTGGGGGTGGTAAAGTCTTTCCATCTCGTAGGCTTATAGCATTACAATGCTCCTGGTTATCTTGAGACGACTTTTCTGTGTCACTAGGGAGTGTCCCTGGTTGCCTCTGTTTGAGTGCTCCAGCCAGCTGACCAATTTGGGTTTCTAGGTTTCGCATGGCTGCGCTGTTCTGATTCATGTACTCCTTGACAGAAGTCTCAAAGGATTGGGACTTCCCTTCACCCTTATCCCAGTTTTGTTGGTTCTGCCTGGGATACGGGGGTCGGTTGTGGTAGTTTCCTCCACTACCTCCAGCATTATTCTGATTCCTCCAGCCTCGGTTATTGTTCCCTTGATGGTTGTCATTGCTCCTGTTGTTGTTGTCATACCCTCCTGCATAGCACACAACAGCTAGATTGTTACAGTCCTCATATTCATGAGGACCTCCACAAGTGGGGCAATTCTGACTTGATTGAGCCAAAATAAGTTATCAGTTGTTTTTTTCTGTTCCATGGGCTTCCAATTTTTTATAGTGTTCTAGAGCAAAGCCATTTGTGCTGAAAGAGCATCAGCTGAGCTTAGTTCAAGAACTCCTGCTTTCTTAGGAGCACTGTGTCGTGTGGAAGGCCATGAAATATATTTTTTTGAAAGTTTTTCCAACAACTGGTAGGTTTCTGGATAAGTAAAATCCAAAAGATCTCCCCCTGCAGCTGCATCAACAGTTGCTTTCAATGGTGGGGTTAAACCATGATAAAACGTGTGAATGATGCCCCAATCAGAAACTCCATGATTCGGGCAGATTCGTATCAACTCTTTAAAGCGTTCCCACGCTTCATACAGACTTTCTCCATCATACATTTGAAAAGAAGGTATATCAGCCCTCACTTGGGCTTGTTTTGCTTGGGGAAAAAATCGGGTAACAAACTGTTCCGCCAATTGCTCCCAACTGGTGATGGAGTTTGGGGGCAATGTTCTCCTCCATTCTTTGGCTTTTCCAGCTAAGGAAAATGGAAAAAGCCGCATCCGCATGTTTTCTTCCGAAATACCATGAACTTTGAAATTGTCAACTATCTCAGTGAAATTGTCCAAATGACTGTGAGGGTCTTCCATGGGTAGTCCATGGAACTGACCAGTGTTCATAATCATTTGGAACATTGCAGGTTTTATTTCAAAGTTCGGGATATTCAGAGGAGGGGGAACATAGCCTCGTTCTGGACCATTTCTGAAGGGAGCAGCCATATCATTCAATGATAGCCCTCTTCCTCCATTCGGTCCTTGTTCAGGCTCATGATTATGATTTCCATTGTTATCATTATTTACAACCTCCTCCATTGTAATGTTTCTCAACCTTTGAACTCTTCTTCTATTTCTGAAGGTTCTCTCGGGTTCTGGATCAACAAGTACTATTTCCAGTCTAAGTTCTGTAGGTTCTGTGCTCATACAAATGGAGGAGGTCTATTAAAACAAAAAGACTGCGATTAAACAACCAAAATGTTTCCTTAAAAACGCTCTTTCTTGCCAAATGATCCCCGGCAACGGCGCCAATTGCTTAGCCGAACCGAGAGCTGCTCGGGAATATTTTTTCAGAGATCAAGAGTGTAGAGTAGTAATCAGGATTGCCAACAGGAGCAATCTACTCTGACTAAGAGCAACCCTCTTCAACTATACGCAAGCGTACGTGTCAAGGAATATAGGGTATTGTAGCCCCAGATTTATCGTCCTCAGGGAGCAGTTGTGAAGTAAGAAGCGCTAAAGGAAACTTAATTTGTAAAATGGAGCAATAAAAGAAATTACTATTCTCAGCTAAGCTTCACAAAGAGCAATCTCTGGGCAGCTAGTTAAACAATGTTAACCATTCTGAACCAGATGGGAGCAGTGAATGACTTAGCACAGTCATCGAATAAAAAGACATCAATTGAAGTAACTTTTAAGAGCAGTCAACGAAATGAAAGTAAGAGCATCAGCTGGTAAAACACAGTTCAGTTATCGTGAGGAAAAGGTTGTGATAGAAGTTGAGTTAAGATTAATTTCAGAAAAAAAAATCAAGTAGGTGTTACGGGTTCCATGTTTTCATCCCTTTGGATAACCCTGCTTGGTAGCATATTTTACAAGTGGATTTTGCTCCTTCCCTTGTTTTGCTATAGGTAAGCAGAGGGTAAGGCCTTACTCTCCACGTTACTACATAGTACTTGGAGTTATATGCAAGAAAACCATGCAACCTTCTCAAAAGAGCATGGATTCACATGGCAGTGCTCCCTATTCCAGGTGTTTCTCCCTCCTTTCTTCAGGCTAAACTACCCCTGGATTTTGAGAATGCTCCACACGCCTTTGTCAGTGTTTCATCAACTGAGTGGTTCCGGGATGAGGTTGCCAGCCCAAAGGGTTTCACAAAATCAATAAATTAAACCAAAGAGCAACTCAAAATTCATTTATAAAATATTTGTTCCTGACAAAGCTATCCTAAGACAAAAGGGATTACTTCTATGGAACCCTCACCTACTTAGAGGAAGTTAGCTCCTAGTGAGCATTTTTACAAAAAGAAAACAAAGAGATAACGAGTCCTAGGATGGGTGCTGATGATTCCCTTTATGAGGATTGCTTGTTCCTTTTATAGGGTTCTTCATTTGATCTCCATTGTTCCTTTCATCAAGGGTCGTGCTTTGTCTAAATCCTCTCCAATGGTAGCTTTGCTTCTTGCCAGCTTGGCATTAAATGGAAGTGGTCCCCCTTGCTTTTGGCTCCTTTTGTGAGTAGGAGTATCGGATTCAGGGAGGCACCTCCACTCCTTCTGCTGCAGCTGACGTGGCTGCTTTTGATTGCTCAGCTTCCTTGCTTCCGTACTGTAGCAGAGGTAGCACCTCCACCTTCTTTTCTGTGGCTGATGTGGCGGCTTCCCATTGCTTCCTTTGACTGCTGTTGTACTACAGCAGGTTTTTTTTTTCCTTTCTGCGCAACCCTCCTTCTTCTCTCTTTATTTTGTGGTTCCTTCTGATGGGCCTGAGGTGTCCTGAACAAAGCAAACTAACCCGATAGTCATATGAAAAAGATAATGTTAAATTTGCTCCAAGTCTACCTTAATTCCCACTTTCGGTATTGCTCTGGTCCACTATTCAAAACAGTTGCTCTATATGGAAAGAAGAAGGTTGAGGGGAGTGATTTATAACCAAACATGGGTTTTGTAGAACAATTTACCCTTAATAGGCCTCAACTTTTGAGGACCATCAATGATGCATACGTAATCACTTTGCGTGGGCCTGATCAACTCATAAATTGTGTAACTCTTGCAGAGTCATGGTAGGATCCAGCAGAACACGAGAGACTGATGAGGGTCAACCCGACCCGGTCCTGGCTGCATTGGCTGAGATGCAGGCGGCCCGACAAGCCGACCAGGAGGCCATGAGAATGGAAAAACAGGCCATGCTGGACGCCGTCAGAGAGGCGAACAGGAAGGCCACTGAGGATGTGTTGGAGGCCAACCGTCTGGCGAACATGACGATGTTGTTAGTCATGTTAGAGGAGTTAAGGGCTGGTCCTGCTATTGGTCAGTTTCCTCCGCCACCACGTCCACCGCCACCACCTCCACCGCCATCGCCTCCACCTCCACCCAGTCTGCAAGACGACAGTCAGAGTCAGATGGGTGATGGCAGTCAGCTTACGGGGGCCATGCAGACCGTCCTTGTTTTTGTTGAGGATCGAGATGATATCGATCACCAGCTGAATGTTTTTCGTAAGCATAAGCCACCTACCTTTGATGGATATTATGATCCTGTTGCTGCGACGCGTTGGCTGCAGGCGTTGGACAAGATTTTTGGGGTCATACAGTGTACTGACCCGCAGAAGTTGATGTTCGCTACCTACATGCTAGAGGGTGATGCCCATGAGTGGTGGACGAACACTTCTCATGTCTACGAGATGCAGGGCCATGTGATGACTTGGCCATTCTTCGAGGATTGTTTTCTGGGTTAGTATTTCTTTTATGATGCACTGGAGAGGAAGCAGGGGGAATTTGACAGGTTGGTTCAGGGCTCGTTGTTTGTTGACGAGTACCTGGCCCAGTTCAACCAGCTGGTGAAGTTTGCACACTTTCGGATGGCGAGGCCTACTCCGACTTTCTTGGCTGCTAAGTTCCGCAGGGGACTTAGTGAGGATATTGCTGGTTACCTTGCTGGTTCTGCTTCGAGAGACTTTGGGACACTGGTACAGCAGTGTCGGGATATCGAGGACTTCTATAGCTCAAGTAAGGCCAAGAGGGCCAAGGTTGCTGATGCGACGAAGGTAGCTGGTTGTTCCACTTCTTGGAGAGACAGGAAGTTTGGGAACAAGGGCAAGGGAAAGTAGATGGCGGCTCGGCAAAAGCCAAATCAGTTTAAGAGGACTTTTGCTCAGGGGAGTGCAGCGAGACCTCCTGCTCCCAAGTGTTCGGGATGCGGTAAGACTCATTTTGGGCCGTGTTCTACTGACCAGTTGATTTGTTTCCAGTGTGGCAAGGAGGGCCACATCTCCAGAGACTGTCCGTCGTCGACGGCGAGAGCTACTACAGTGCAGGCAGTGCCACTTCAGATGGTTCCCCTTCCACCTACTTCGGCACCGGCAGTGCCACCGTCTTCTGGATGTGTTTATACCCTGGATCGTCAGCAGTCGGATCGAGCTCCGAACCTTGTCAGAGGTACTGTTACTATTGGTGCATCATCTGTTGATGTCTTGTTTGACTCTGGGGCTACGCATTCTTTTGTTGCAATCCCGATTGCTGTGGGGCTTAAGTTACCCATGTCTGTGCTTCACCGCCACCGGAGAAAAGTGTGATTCTACCACTGTACATCGAGATGTCGTGTTTCAGTGGGAGGGCCATGAGTTCTCGGTAGATCTGATAGGATTGTCGATGGCCAACTTGGAGGTTACTCTGGGCATGGATTGGTTGTCCATAAATTGTGCATTGATTGACTGTTGTGCCAAGCGTGTGGTGATGTCTCTGTGTGATTCCACAGCCAGTTCCTCGCCGTACATTTCTTTGCTGCAGGCTAGCAGAGCCTTGAGAGCTGGGGCATTTGGTTATGTCATGTTGGGAGGTTTGGTGAGTGGGACACAGGAGGATATCACTGGCATTCTTGTGGCGAGGGAATTCCTCGAGGTGTTTCCTGAGGAGACTCCTGAGTTTTCGCCATAGAGGGAGATAGAGTTCTCCATTGATCTGTTGCCTGGTGTGGGGCCTATTTCATTAGCTCCATACCGGATGTCGCCACCAGAGCTGGCTGAGCTGAAGAAGCATATTGAGGATCTTTCAGCGAAAGATTTCATTAGACCGAGTGTGTCTCCTTGGGGAGCACCG
Organism: Gastrolobium bilobum; assembly: GCF_033153095.1. NCBI lineage: Eukaryota > Viridiplantae > Streptophyta > Magnoliopsida > Fabales > Fabaceae > Gastrolobium > Gastrolobium bilobum. The sequence goes on from NW_026895409.1 coordinate 5,606, forward strand.
GTCATCTTTGTGAAGAAGAAGGACAAGACAATGCGATTGTGCACCTACTACAGGCAGCTGAACAAGGTGACAATCAAGAACAAGTATGCCTTTCCTCGGATTGATGATCTGTTGGATCAGCTCAGGGGTGCTTGCGTGTATTCCAAGATTGATCTCTGGTCCGGATACCATCAGATTCGGGTGAAGCCGGAGGATGTCCCTAAGACCGCATTTCGTTCGAGATACGGTCATTTTGAGTATTTGGTGATTCCGTTTGAACTCACCAATGCACATGCCGTGTTCATGGATTACATGAACCGGATTTTCCAGCCGTACCTGGATCAGTTTGTGATCATCTTCATTGACGATATTTTGATTTACTCCAAGACGGAGGAGGAGCATGTGGAGCATTTGAGAATTGTTCTGCAAGTGTTAAAGGAGAAGAAGCTGTATGCGAAGCCTTCCAAATGAGAGTTTTGGCTCAAGTCTGTAAAGTTTCTTGGGCATGTTATTTCTGCTGAAGGAGTTGCAGTGGATCCTAACAAAATCGAGGCCGTACTGGATTGGGAGAGGCACAAGACAGTTACGGAAGTGAGGAGCTTTCTGGGTTTGGCAGGTTACTATCGGAGGTTCATCAAGGGTTTATCCATGATGGTTCTCCCTTTGACTCGTCTTACCCGGAAGGAGACTTCTTTTGTGTGGACTCACGAGTGTGAGGTTTATTTTCAGGAGTTGAAGGAGAGACTGACTACTGCACCTGTGTTGGTCCTTCCTGATCATGCGCTTGAGATTGAGCTTTACACCGACGCCTCCGGGAAGGGGCTAGGTTGTGTGTTGATGCAGTTGGGCAAGGTGATTGCCTATGCTTCGAGGCAGCTGAAGCCTCATGAGGAGAACTACCATACTCATGACTTGGAGTTGGCTGCTATTGTGTTTGCTTTCAAGATTTGGAGGCATTATCTTTTTGGTTTGAAGTTTGTGGTGTTCAGTGACCACAAGAGTTTGAAGTATCTTTTTGACCAGAAAGAGCTGAACATGAGGCAGAGAAGATGGATGGAGTTCCTTAAGGATTACGACTTCGAGTTGAAATATCATCCTGGCAAGGCCAATTTGGTAGCTGATGCTTTGAGCCGGAAACCCAGGAGCTCATCCAGCTTGTTACTAGGTTTTCTTGATGTGGTTGAGAAGTTCTGAGACCTGGCAGTGACCGCTCCGTGTGGGAGTGCACTTCTCGAGATAGAAGCAACATACGTTGTGAATGAGTTGTTAGAAAGGATCAAAGAGGCACAAGTTCAGAGAGAGAGTCTGGATGATATGAAGAACCAAGACGGTGTGTCTTGGAATGAGGATGGACTTCTTTTGTTTCAGCAGAGGATCGTGGTTCCTCGAGGTCCGTTGACCGTAGAGGTTATGGCAGAGGCCCATAAGGGCCAATTTTTTATCCACCCTGGTGCTACTAAGATGTATCAAGACTTGAAGAAGAACTTCTGGTGGCCGGGCATGAAGAAAGATGTTGTTGTCTTTGTGTCCAAGTGTTTGGTTTGCCAGAAGGTGAAGATTGAACATCAGAGACCGTCTGGTGAACTCCAACCTCTAGAAGTACCACGGTGGAAGTGGGAAGGTATTTCCATGGACTTCGTGGTGGGATTGCCGAAGACTCAGGCGGGTTGTGACTCTATCTGAATCATTGTGGACAGACTGACGAAGTCTGCCCATTTTCTTCCAATGAAGGTGAGCTTCACTACAGAGCAGTTGGCCAAGCTTTATGTTCACGAGATTGTGAGGCTTCACAGGGTGCGCGAGAGTATCATCAGTGATAGGGACCCGAAGTTCACATCTCGGTTCTGGGAGGCGCTGCAGGAGGCTTTTGGTACGCAGTTGAGATTGAGTACCGCCTATCACCCTCAGACTGATGGACAGACTGAGCGGACTATCCAGACCTTGGAGGACATGTTGCGGGCTTTCACTTTAGAGCAGGGCTCGACATGAGATAGGTACCTTCCGTTGGTGGAGTTTTCGTACAACAACAGCTTTCATGCTAGCCTGGGCATAGCGCCCTACGAAGCACTGTATGGTAGGAGGTGTCGGACTCTTACTTGTTGGTCTGAGGTTGGAGACAAGGGGATTTTTGGCTTGGACTTTGTCCAAGATACCACCCAGCCCAGATGATCCGTGAAAAGTTAAAACATGCGCAGAATCGCCAGAAGAGCTACTATGATGTCAAGCATCGTCCACTGGAGTTCAGTGAGGGTGAGCACGTGTTTGTGTGACTTTCACCTGTCACCGGTGTTGGTCGGGCACTCGGAGTGAGGAAACTGAGCCCGCGATATATTGGGCCATACCAGAACCATGGTAGAGTAGGACCTATTACCTACCAGCTTGCCTTAGCTTGGCCAACATCCACGACGTGTTTTACGTGTCTCAGCTTCGGAAGTACATAGCAGATCCTTCGCACGTGGTGCAACCTGATGATGTGGAGGTTCGGGAGAACTTGAAAACTCCCGTCGGACCACTCAAGATTCTCGATCGTGGCGAGAAGCAGCTGAGGAGCAAGATCATTCCGATGGTCAAAGTGCAGTGGACTGGACGAACTCTTGAGGAGTGTACTTGGGAGCGTGAGAACGAGCTTCTCCGGCAGTACCCCGAGTTTCAAGACAAGTATGTTTCTGATTTTGAGGACAAAATCCTAAAAAGGTGGGGTGAATGTAAGAACCCGCACAGTTAATTAAGGAAATTAGTTAATTATGTTAAATTAAGAAATGATTTCATAATTGACCCTAATGATTATTAAGAGGCTTTAATATTTATGATAAATGATTAAGAATGCTGAAAGTCGCTTTTCGGAAGAAAAGTGCAGATACCGGTTCTGCTAATCGGTATAAATGCGTACCGAAAAAGTATCCCATAAAATTATAATAAGTGCATGATAATTACTAGAATAATATATTTGACTTGTAAAACGAGTTTCAAGTTAAAATAATGAGAACTGGTGCCAGAAACTGATACTGGCTATGAAAAGCGCGTACCGGAAAGGTGCTCCGAAAAATATTATAAAAATAAGATAATTCTTGTAAAATTGAGTAGGTTAAGAATCCTGAGTTTGGGATTAAAATGCTTAGCGTAGAATTAAAGTTAATACTGTGTGTTTATTGGTTAATTGGCTATAAATACTCTAAGGATTGGGCACAAAACCCTAGAATCAGATTTCCTACGTGAAGGAGGCTGACCAGTTTCTCTAAGCCACTATTCCATTGCTTTCTTCCTTAGTTCTTGACAAAAACTCAACCTTGAACCCATTTCTTGGTTGTTTCATCATCCTAAACACTTGGAGAGGGTGAGAGTAAGCTTTGGGACTGCATTGTTGGCTTTTTATGAGTTGAGAGAGCTGTTTTGGGTGAAGATTTGGGGCTGAGTTAGTGGGCTGGAGTGTTTGAGTTTTGTTCTTGGTTTTTGAAGCTCCAAATAGTTATCTTTGTGAAGAAAGGAACCACCTTGTTGTGCATCTTCGTGCACCCTTCCAAATCAGAATCTTGGGAATTAGTTGTGAGCTCCAAAAGCCTTCCTTTGCTGAGTTTGAAGCCTTGAGTAACTGTTGAACCTTTGTTCTTGTGTTTTGATGATTAAAAGAGGTGTCTTGGTATGTTTAATGAGTTAAACAAGTAACCAACAATTGTATGAACCTTAATGTGCCTAAAAATGCATGCTTTAACGTGTATAAGTGTTAAAAATGGAACCTTGAAGGGATATCTTCGCGAAATGCAGAATCTGCATTCTGTCGCGAAATATCCGGATATTTGCTCGTGAAATATCCTGATATTGAAATCCGGATATGGATATCCGGATATTGATATCTGGATATTGCCAGAGAGATATCCGGATATTGGATATCCGGATATGTCCCCGAGGAATATACGGATATTCTGGGATTTCGAAGAACAGTAGCTGTGCTGTTCAAACAGTAGCTGTACTGTTCATACAGTAGGCTACTGGGGGTTTGTGGACCCTAGATTGATGAAGTTGAATCAAGTGGTTAGGGCTTGTGGCTTCGTGTGAAGCCTTAAGACGTAAAACGTAAAGGAAAGACGTTGTCTTTAAGTTGTATGCTTGTAGAGTATGATTAATGGTATATTATTGGTCCATAACAGATCGTGATACTGCTGTGTTTGGGATTTGAGATTTTGTGGACTCTTGGCTTGGATAGCTAGCTTGCAAGGTAAGCTTTCGTGTCCTCGGTTTAGCCGTGTTGTGGTTCCACCATGTCCCTTGGGGGTATGGTTATATGCATGCTGTGTTACATGCTTTTGATGTTTTGGAAATGCTATTGAGCTGTTATATGCTAGTGCCTTTATGATATGCATGTGGTGTTCCACCTATACGGTAAGCCTGAGTATGTAGTACATACAATATGGTGAGGCTGTGGGTGAAGTGCAAGCGGTGTTCCTTGTACTATTTGTAGGTAATAGACGTATTCCTGCATTTCTCTGGCCAGTAGAATAGATTAAACACACATGGCATGAATATCTATTGCACTGCATAGTTTTGGAACTGATATTGATACTACTGCTTTTAGAACTTATATTGCACATGTAAGTGAGCTTGGGGTGGAAGATCCTTGAGGACCCCTTGTCTTACTGAGATTTCTGTTTAGAGATCTCACCCCACGTTTGGGGAATGCTTATTTTAGGTTCAGGTAATGATAGGGTTGAGACCTCAGGCGGTAGGAGGCCGGAGCTGAGTTAGATTTTGCTGTTATTATATGCCGACTTGTTGGATGCTGGTTATGCATGCTGTTTTTATGCTTTTAGCTTTATTTATGATTTTGGATTATTATGTTGAGACTTGGTTGAATATGTCGTTGATTTGGTGAGCATGGGGATTGTCCATGCCACATAGACTCGTTTATGTCTTGTTTTAGTTGGAATTGTAATAATGTATCAGGATTATTGTCCAGACTACGGGTAGTAGATCTGTGACTTAGATATTCACTTTATTATATTATGAGGTATTCAGTTAGCTGTCTTTTGCAATATACATACAGGAATGATTTTATGAAATTGATTAAGTAATCAACTTGGCTAAGTATAATGACGTCATAATTGAAAAGAAAAAGACTTTTCCGCATTTTTAATTAAGTGCAGCTTAATACAATAGTATGATAAGACTACCGGGTATACACGGGGTGTTACACCCTCCATGTAAACACGTTGGAGTTCTCATTGAGGAAGGAGACTAATTCTTTTTTAATCTCGGCCTCCAGGTTCTTTCCCACCTTGGTCCATCCTTTGTCGTCCTCCCCAATATTGACGTCTTCCAGCTCTCCTTGGGGTTCTGGACGTGGTGCTTGGAGCTCCTCCTTCATGTCTAATTCGACCAAGTTTACTTCATTTCCACATGGGTATACCGACTGGTCTCTGGTGGAGGCTTTACCTCCATTTTTAATTCTAGGGGGAGATGACGGCCCTCCATGATTGATCCTTAAAGTCTCATAGTAACATTCCCTAGACTCTTTCTGATCTCCTCTTATAGTTACGACCTCGTTCTTTGATCCCACCATCTTCAGTGCTTGATGCTTGGTAGAGACTAGCATGTCCCACTCGTGGATTGTAGGTCCGCCAATGATCACATTGCAGGAGGAAGGTGCATCTACTACCACGAACCGAACCCTTCCAGCTCGGAATGATTTTTTCGTCTCCAAGGCCAGCTTGAAGTCTATATAGCCCTTTGGAGGGGATGGCTCTCCGTTGAACCCAATCAACTCGGTGGCGCAGGGTTTCAGGTTTTTTTCATCTAAATTCATCCTTTGGAAAGCGTTCCAAAAGAGTATGCCTGCCGAACTTCCATGGTCAATGAAGATTCTCTTAACCCGGCAGTTAACTAGCACCCCGATAACCACCAAACCATCGGTGTGTCCAGGTATGACCATTTCTAGGTCTTCTTGAGTAAAGAACAGTCTTGGGAGAGCGGGATTGCTGGCTCTTTCTTTGAAGGTCGGTCTGTCTCTAATGGACATGACCTCTTTTAGGTATTTTCTTCTTGCATTTGCAGTGTCGCCTCCTCCACCCAAAGCTCCACTTATCACATTACACTCAAATTCAGCTTCTTGAAACTCCTCATCTTTATCTTCGACCTTTTTGCCCTTTGGAGGGCGGTCTTGTTCCTAATCTTTTCTCTCCTCCCTCTTAGGGCTGTGACTTCTGCTCCGGCTTCTTTTCCTTCGCTTGCTATTCTTCTTGCCCTGAGTTCGGATAATGTATTGCTTCAATTTCCCCTCTCTGATATGCTTCTCGATAGCATCTCAGAGATCCCAGCAGTCATCCGTGATATGACCATTCTGGTCATGGAAAGCACAGTATTTGTTTCTGTCCAACCCGTTCTTGCTTTTGAGGGGTCGATGTCTTTCGACGTTACACATCTCGGTCTGAGCCACTTCTTTCCATATCCGAGATCTGGACATGTTCAATGCTGTGTAACTGTCATACTTGGTCCTTGGAGATTAGTCATTCGATCTCTTGTCATGAGAGTCGTTTCCTTTCTTCGATCTCCACTGATCCCGGTCCTTGCTTTTCTTACTTGGGCTCCGCGATTCGGGATGCGTCCTCTGGACTTTCCATAAGCCTTTTGCATGTCTTCAACGTCAGTATACTTGTCTGACCTTCGTCGAAACTCCTCCAGATCGTTGATCGAATTCTTATAGATTGATTTTGCGAGTGGATGATCACCATCTAATCCCGAGATGATCAGATGCAGGTGCATTGGTTCAGTTAGATTCCGAACTTTGAGGGCGACATCTTTGAATCGATCGAGGTACTTCCTCAACGACTCATTCTCCTTTTGCCGAATTCTTCCTAAGGCATAGGCCGACATCAGATGTGCCTTAGTCGTGGCAAAATTCAGATGGAAGGTTCGAGCCAGGTCCTCGAACGAATCGATGGAGTTCCTGGGGAGTCTTGTTATCCATGCCATCTCCTGACCTGTCAATGTCGTTGCGAAGATTCTGGCATTAATAGGTCCAGTTATTCCATTGAACAACATCTCAATCTTGAACGCCTCCAAGTGGGCGTCTGGGTCCTGACTCCCGTCATAGGGAGGTATCTTGGCACTCTTGAACCTTGGCAGTATTGCCAAGTTCATGAGCCTTTCAGTGAACGAGTTGTCATTAACCTCTTCGTCATGGAGATAATCGTCTCCTTGGTTGTTTCTCTGTCCTCCGTCGTCCTGTGGTTGCCGTGACGATGGTTTTGCACATTCTCAGCTGTCGTGGTCGCGTTCTGATGTTGCAGCTCTCCAGTTTCGACTTGGCCTGCTCCTCCAGCTCGACCTTCAGTGTTTTCGTTTCAAAGCTCGGCTTCCAGCGCCTCTATCCTATGGGCATTGAGCCTTTGTTGAGCCAAGAATCTATTCTCCATCTCCTGCATCCTTTGAAGGATTGCATTCATGGCCATATTGGCCACATCCCCTGACTGATCATTCTGCGGAGGTGGGCGCGTTGACTCCACTGCCGTGTTGGACTGGGCTCTGAAGGGCGGCACTTGCGTGCCAACCTCTCCGACCTGGACATCCACCAGAACAGGAGGCACGGTTGATTGGAGATGTTCCAGTGCAGATAGGTGTGGCGGCGGTTGGGCAGTGCTGGACGTCGAACGGGTGTTCGTCATTGTGGGATGAGAATCAAAATTTATCGATCCCCACAGACGGCGCCAATGTTCGGTCCTGGAAAGACCGTATTGCTATACCGTATGGTATGCGCTCAGAGATACCGTAGAAGTAGGTATGTGTTCGGCTTAGAGCCAATATCCCAATCATTGCGCACAAGTAATAGGCTTATAGCCAAGACGTGAGTGTGTGCACAGTGTTGACAGTAATTGTAAATAGGTTAAAAAGTGTGTACCTGGGGTCTTTAGCCTTTTATTTATAAGGGTTACCTCTAGGGTTTGTCAAGATCTCCCAGTTGCAGTAGGATTCAACCTCCTTGCTGTTGAGATAAAGATTCCATCTCGAGTATCTTTGTTGTTTGATATTGTTAGGATAATAGAGAATCTATCATTTGATGATCTCTTGAATAGGTAGTTAGGATATGATATATATCTATAACAATGTATATATTTGATTCAATGCTTGAGTTCAACTTATTTTAAATGACTTTATATCCAATATTAAAATAATGAAATTAATTCTAGAATTAAGAAAAATCACAATGTAATGTATCATTCCTCTGCCTCTCATATTTAACACGGAGTAAATTATTAGTTAATCGTATATATTGATTAGTTGATGGGCTCCCTTGTTTTGTTTCAAAAAAAAATGTTATTATATAGTCTGTTTACTAATTGATATTCATTAACTAATCGTGTTGAAAATGATACAGTTTTTTTTAAAATAAAATTAAGTGTTCATAATTAATTTAATATATCAAGGTTTATTTATTTACTTCTAGGATTATGATTTTAATTGCATCTTTGCATTTTCCAATAAGTTATCTAGAATTTAATTGTCATTACTCATTAGTGCATGTTAACATAAATTTAGTTGAGTCAAAGTATCGAATCAACCGACAATCGAATTATAATAGCTCAGTTGGTGCATGGGAACTGAGCAGGTGGGGATGGGAGCATGTGTTCGATCTTTCCTGGTACCATATTTGGGAGGAGTTTAAAATCTTAATTAGATCCGTCCAGAACAAGATTACCTCTCATGAAGAATACTTGTGATTTATCCAAAACAAAAAATATCAAATCAACTATAGAGTTTATAAATATGTGCATTGTTGATGAGCAAGTTAAGAAATATCTAAGCATTAAGCACATGGATTAATTGGTAAAGTACTATTTCAGTTTAACCAATAATCTAGAGTTCGAGACCATTAGAATGTAGATGTAAAACTTGGTAGCCAAGGAGAACTTTGTTGCCTATATAATTTTACACATGGTTCTACTTGGCTCGAATCGGATTAATAAAATAATCAGTGAACTGATGGATAAAAAAAATCTAAATGAATAAATTCAGTTCTGTTCGTAAATCTCTTTTTAATACTTTTCTTGTCTAAATTTTTGTAGATTTTTCTTGTGTGGTTGTTTATTTTCACACTTAGTTGTTTGATCTTGGAAACCTATTTTATACTATTATTTCTACACTACTTCTTTGAGTGCTTTTCTACACTTTTTTTCTACATATATATTTTTTTATAAAAAAATTAAAAGAAAAAAAAGGTAAAAGTGAAGTCCTACCTCTATTTTTTTTTTTTTTTTTTTTTTGATAACATCCTACCTCTATTTTTTCCATAAATAGGAAGAGTAAAAGTGTAAAACGACAGAAGAAAAATGAAATATGTCTAAGATTGTTATTAACTTGTTGACCATGTAAAATTAATTTAGTTTTACATTAGTGACACATGATCCTAAGCCAATACATTAATTATGATTATTGTTGAAAATTTAAGTATGAGTGATAAAGTACCGCATCAGAAATGAATGAGCTAAGTATGAAACGTATAAGTGAAAGAATCTATAAATCTAATACCTTAATGTTTTGGGTTGAAATATGGTACATATCGGATTCATTTATTGTGAATTTACCGCTTAGACCTATTCATGCGATGATGAGTGCCACTTAAGAATTATGTTAGCATTAGTTTCCCTAAATTGGTTCCCCAAGTCAAGTTTTGAGAAGTTCAAATAGAAATGATGCACTCACATGTACACTGGTTTGACTTATCACAAGGGTAAGATTTTAACAGGCACAATGAGTAAAAGAACAAATTGTAAAGTGATTTGGTTTTCCTGTGAAAGAACTGCCACTTTGATATTGAAGACAACATCTGAGAGATAAAAGCAGATGGATCGTTTCCATCAATAAGGTCAAGTGCAGCTAACAATTAAAGGACAAATAGCGAACGATTACAAAATCATGCGTACCATTCTTCTTTCTCTTTTAATATAGCATCCAAAATGTTAATGAAAACTTTTGTTTCCTCATAACCTCGCTATCAAATATCAATTCAGCTAGCTCAAGTTTTCAATATCTGAAATTTAGGTAATTGTCATTATCAAGTAATCTATTCGATAGAATTGCTAAAGTCTGCAGCTATGTGAGCCTAGATAATATGTGAATCTAGAGGGAAATTTTTCTTTTTCTTTTTTATAAAAAAAAATAGCTTTAGCGAGAAATGCTAGTACCTAGTAGCCTTACCAATCATTCCTTGATTTTTGTCTTCTCTCTTTTGCCTTCTTTAATGGTTTATGAATATCCCATATGAGAATTTTAGTGAATATCATCAATTCAAGTACTACAAGACAACAAAGATACTGGCTCAAATAACTAGGAAAACAAAGGTTCTGGTAGGGAATAGGATGCTTTTGTATGCTATATCTGATAAATACAAACCAAACCAACAAGTGCCCCATTCATGCAAGCAACTATTATATTATATCCCCACAGAGAAAATAATAAAAGTTATGTTTGGGACTAGATATTATTTTCATAAAAGCCGTGATCTATGTACTCCGTACTAATTTAACTGATTGCGTGCCCACCATGATTTCTCATGTGCCGTATATTTTCTTGTTATTTTGCCTACTCACTTGTCTTCGGCTTTATATAATTCCTTATTAATCCCCTGTAACACCTTACGCATGACATGTGTAGTCACATAAAACTATAGCTATATATAATCAAAAGGGTTCCCCTATCCACTAATTGAATCTTTCATCATACTTTTACAACTACCGTATAACCGTTACTTTATATATATAGTGTTCTCGCTTCTTCGTTTTTTTTTTGGAAAATATATAGTATTCACACTAAATTGGTAGAATAATAATAAAAGTGTGAAGTATAATAGGACGTATTTGAATGGGGCACTAAAGATAGAAAATCTTCTATATTGCATGTTAAGCAATATTAATTGCAGGATCTATGGACAACTTTTCTTTTTTTATTGCTATCTCCATTCCTTTATTTGCCACAATTGTTCATCAAGGAATAACAATCGGGGACACTGATCAAAGTGCTACGCTTGGGCAAAAAAATTACCAGACTGTCACGCCAACAATAAATTTTGTCAAAATGTCACGCGGCATAATTCGCTACACAGTATAACGAATTATACATGCAAGTAATTCGCTACACAGTGTAGCGAAATATGCCACGTCAGAATCCACAAAACCAAAAATGTCACATGTCAAATTTTGAGAAATTCATTACATAGGGTAGCGAATTTCTCAAAATTTGACATGTGGCATTCTTGGTTCTGACGTGGCATATTTTGCTACACTGTGTAGCGAATTACTTGCATGCATAGTTCGCTACACTGTGTAGCGAATTATGCCACGTGGCATTTTGACAAAATTTACTGTTAACGTGACAGTCTGGTAATTTTTTTGTCCAAACGTGACAAAATGATAACCGTTCCTAACAATCGCCTGCGAAAAAAGAGTGTTAAAAGTGAGTGCTAACAAGATAATGGAGGAGGAAGTCATGGGAAAAGATCTAGGTAAGTGTGAAAGTGATTGAAATCTTTGTAGGATTGTCTATTTTGGACACGAAAAATAAGCGTTTTCATTAAAGCAGCGAATGCCCACCACCCTCTTTAAGCTCCGCAGCTCTCTGTTCCCAATCATGGAATTGTCATATCCTTCATTCTTATCTTCATTCTTATCTTTTACTTAGTGAACTCTTATAACTTGTTGGTTAATAAATAACGACTAATTATAGAACAACTATATAATAAATTTTGTTAATACTTTTTTTTTTGGAAAATTGGGTGGTGGTAATGCTATTTTCATAAACAAATTACCGTAACAAAAAGGTTAATCTCAATAGGTTCTCCAAATCTATCTATGAAGTATTTTTATTAAATAGTTTATTATTGTTTTGGTTTGAAAAGTTATTTTACATTGATGTTGAAATTCATAATAAAATCTTAATAGATTAATTAGTATGAAAATTTGTGAATATAAATAAATATTATAAATTTTCAATCTCGATAGATTTTTTGAAATATTATGATGTTAAAGTTATTTGTTTGATGAAAATTGATTTGAATATATTCTAACTCTAGCTATATAATAAAAATTTATAGCGACGTTAACAATTTGTGTAGACGATGCATGTAAAAAGGTGTATATGTATAAACCTAGTTAATTATTCATATATCTGAACTTGAAGTTCATTAACAAAATTTCTTCTAGAGATTTTCAAACAGTATTTCTTCTATTGCATGTTATGAACTTTTATATGTAATACTATAATCTTAAACCGCCATATAACTTCATATATTTGAATCCCTCAATTTTGTTGTTAATTAGAAGAAGAAAGGAAAAACACTAAGACAAAATAAACTTACGAGAAAAGTATGTATGAAGGGTGCCTCATCCATAACAATCTAATTTGGTCCACATTAAGGTGTAAGTTTTTTTAATATATATATATATATATATATATATATATATATATATATATATATGACTTTTATACTTCTGATGTTGCTGCAGAAGAAAATTTTTGCAGCAATACATATAAAATCAAGATACGCCGGTGGATCCTAGCTTTTTGAAAATAAAATAAAAAATGGTGGGGTATCCACTTTTTATATGTCTGTTGCACTAGAAAATAGTGGTGCAGCGACAACAGAAAAAAGTGTGACTCATATTAGAGAGAGAGAAAGAAAAAAACACAATATATATATATATATATATATATATATATATATATATATATATATAATATATATATTCTTAGAATTTTTTATTATATTTTCTTTATTAATTAATTATGTTTTAGTATTTTAAAATATTTTAATTAATAATATTCTAATTGAATTAAGATTTAATTAAGTTCATTGTAATCATATTGTGTTTTTGGGCTGATGATATCTTGTTAGATTGGCCTAATTGAATAGCAGAATAGACTTTAGTGCGACTCTGATTTTTATGATGGGTGGACTCAGATTTTTAAAATTAGGAATTTTTTGTTATGTCCCTTCTTTAGTCTATTCAACATAGGGTTTTTGATTTTGTGTCGTTTGCGCTTTCATCGCAAAGGTTGCTACGAACGATAGATGATAGAAAGGAAAAAATAATATCCAAACTTCTGCTTTCTCTCAATTATGTGATGACTTAATAAAATACGCGCATTTATAGTTTTGATTTTTTTATTATTTGGATATGTTATAATCATATACATCATTTAAATTTTTTAAATTTATCACATCATTCAATTCCCTGCGCCAAGGTCTTAGAGAAGTGGATAAACACAATCCATAGGGGATATAATATAAAGTCCTCTGGAACGTATAAGTCCAAACCACCACACCCACAACAAGCAATAGTACTCATTTTTGTTTGGTTGAGAATGAAGCCTGAATATGGTGGAAAGGGTGGGCAAGAAGAAGTGGAGATTGGATTAGAAGTAGAATGTTTGAGCTTGGAGAAAAAGAAACTAGACTGAATGAAGATGAGAAAAAACTCCAACAAAAAACAAACAATAACTCTAGGAATTGGCTGGGACCCACTTCCCCACTGAAAGGGAAATAGTACCAATAGGCACATTATAAATGCAAACTCCAAAAGGGTCCATCCAAAAGGCTATGAAGAGGAGGACAACATAATGCATGCAAAGAAAAACACAAGATGACAGATGGTACACTTGTTGTGGAAGATACAATCATGAGCCTAAGGGAACCTCCCACTACAAAAAATTTCATTCATTTCAGTGGTGGGTCCCAACCCCATTTATGTACTCGTGTGTGCTTCCCCATTGGCGGAACGGAGCACATATTGATGCCAAGTGTCTTTTCCATTAATAATGGGGGTTCTGATGATTAGTGAAGAGTAGGAAAGGTAGTTGGAAGGAACAAAGAAGGTTAAAGCTAAGTGTATGTAAACTCTATATAAAGCCAAAAAAACGAAGAAAAAGACAAAGTAAGGGGAAATAAAAAGGCTAAATGATGATGGTTAAAGTTTGTGGATGAGTTTTGCATTCATACACCTTCGAATAAAGCTAGCATAATAATTACAAAAGATTAATGTTTTTTTATTATATTGTTTATAATCATTAATTTATTTGTTAAGGAATATATATGGGTCAGGATCATTTTACACCAGTGTAAGTTACACTCCCAATCTTGTCCAATGATCCCAGTTATATCTAAGGGCTCTAATTTTTTAGTATTATGAGCCATTGGATACAAGTGGATCAATGGTCAAGATTGGGTGTAAGACTTCTAACTCTTACACCGATATAAGAATATCCTACCTCTATAGAGTTATATAATTGGCTGATCATCCCGCGGATATAGAGTTATATATATCATAATTTTATAAAATTGCAAAGATTAATAATTTTATTTGGGATAAGATCAACTCACACCGATATAAAAATAATAAATTTTATATCAAATTTTAACTGTTGATTTTTTTGTATCTAATGATTTTTTTTTAAATTAATAATTAATTAATGAGTGTGACCCAATAAATCATAACCGTTAAATTTATAAAAATTAATGATTTAGATTTGGAATAAAATTTATTATTCTTATTATTAATTTTTTTTTTTGGAAACTGATTCTAATTATCTCTTTGAGGCGAATCAGGACCCCCGGTATTCCCACGAGTTCGACTCTTTGAGCCGCCTATGAGACTAATCCAGAGTTCGGGTGTAAGTGTAAAGATTACGGTACTTATGCCCCTCCATGCTACCAACTGAGTCACCACACTTGGGTTATTCTTATTATTACTTATACTATTATATATTATATATGTTAGATGTGTATAATCATGGATAAAGTTACATGGCATACTGAGTAGTTTTATTGAGAAATAAATCTTGAGAATACGAGTATTCATTATGAGAAGTGTTTGGGTAATCTTATCTTAAGTTTATAAACTTTTTTTTTTATCGTTACGCAGAAGAAAATAAATATCTTCCCTTCATGTAACTCTCACTTTTCTAGGATGCAGGGGGGAAAAACACACACACACTTTTCTAGTGATGAGATTTGAAGTGCTTGTACTCCTTGCCTATTAACCTTCATTTTTAAAGTACAATTTAAATAATAGTTTAATTAAGAAAATAAGTAATCATTAAGAACTTTATTAGCTTCTTAAATAACTTTGGAACCAAATATGTATCTCAACTATCTCATATAGTTAATGGAGACAGATGACTTCAAAATCCTAATCAATTGATCAAAAAATTAAACTAATATTAAAAGTGAAAGATTTTGAAAATTTAAATTTATGTGTACAGATAAAAATTAATTTTCTTTTCACAGCCTATCGGGTTAGCCTATTCATTCTTTATTTAAATATATAAATTATAATTATAATTCCTGTATAATGTATTGATCATGAAAAAATAATATCATTAAATTTAAATAAAGTATCATAATTTTATTAAATTTTATGCCAATTAAAAAAAATATGTTTGTTGACTTATTTGAAGACTTTCATATAATATAACTTTTTATGTAAATATTTGGTCGAAAGGCAAGCTTTTGAATTTTTTATAACTTTTATATAATTTTCTGGTTCAAGTCAAGCTTATATTTTTATAAAAGTTCAAGGCAATTCGAAAAATAATAAATCAAGTTCATCTCAACATATTGCAAAATCACACCCAAATTTATGTTTAAAAAAAAACCTAATTTATCTATCGTCTACTCATGTTATATTATATTTACTAATTCACATTAAAAAAAAAAAAAAGAACTGTATTAATGATTGCAGAGTTGTGCAGAACCGTATTGTGCAGATAGGCATTATATCTCCTTGGCTATTGTGATTTGATTGCTTTGTTATGAGCTAATGAAGGTTGTGATTGATGTGTATCTTAAGCTTTTGTTTTTTATGCAAAAAGGTATTGAGGCAAAGCCGCCACCGTCTAATACAGGTGTTGGTTCTAATTGATGTCTGTCCACAATCCTCGAGTGAGAGTTTGTGCTATCATTATCATTGATATTAGAAGAAGAAAAAAATTAATTGAATCCTGTAATCATCAGTTCAACGGTTTTGTTAGCTTAATCGTCAGATTTGTGATTGAAAAAACAGTTATTCATACATGTTATTATCAATTACACACACACTTTTATTGTCATGCCAAGCTAGCTAGGTTTTAACATAAATAAATTAACCTCCAAAAAAAAAAAAACATAAATAAATTAGCCATATGCAAAATATTTGAAGTCTCGGGTTTGACCTACTGCTTTTATATAAGTGAAATTATAAATTTAACGTGACTTATCAAATTTGATAAGTCTTCAAAAAATGACATATTATATTTTATAAAATATAGATTATGATTATTTTGTTTATTATCGAAATGTTGCACTCTGAATGAGTTGTGGCATATAAAGATGGCTTGTGGGTATAACGCTATCAAAAATGACTTGTGGGTAGAATATTATTTCACCAAGCTTTCAAGCCAAATATTATTTATTAAAAATATATAAGTCGGATTTGAAGACTCAAAGGTGGGCCTTTTAAAATAGATTTGTGGTCTAATTTTTAAAGAGGTATTTTAAAGAGTTCAACTATGTATTATTTTTAAAGGTTTTATTAATCTCATCTTAAAGGAAATAAGTTATCTCATATTATAGAGATAAATTTGTGAGCTCCACCACCTGAAAAAAAAAGAAAAAAAAAAAATGACACAGTTATCAAAAAATGTATAAGAAAAAAGTTTATCACATAACATGTAACATAAGTGTAATTTTTTTCTATTTTTAAAACGAATCAAATCAAGTCAAATCAGGTTGTAGGCCCTCTAACAAGTTATCTGACTCGTCCGTTAAGTCTGTGCATGAGCTTTAACCATCTCCTTTTTCAGCTGCAAGCAAGCAGTGACATAGGTATCATGAGTGAAAAAAAAAAAAAAAAAAATATCATTTTTGGTTCTTATCAAATTTTACGATACTCATTTTAGTCCTTAGCAAATAAAAAAGTTATTCGTGGTTACTAAAAAATTCAAAATGGACTCATTTAATTGAAAACATGGTCCCTCACAAATTCAAAAAAGATCCACATTAGTTCTTCAAAATGACTAAAATGGATGTATTTTGAATTTCTTAGGGACCACAATAGCCTTTTTATTTGTTAGGGACTAAAACGAGTATCGTAATTTACTAAGGACCAAAAAGGATATTTTCTCAAAAAAAATAAAATTAAATCTCATTAGATCAACATGAACCAATAATCTTTTTTGTAAGATTGATTTGCATAATTTGTATAGATGAACATAATATTTATTAAAAATAACTGTATATGTTAACGCAAAAGTTGTTGGTCTAGTCACAATTCGATTAGATTTTAGGGTTTTACTTACTTAAAGAGTAGTGAGTTGGAATAGTGAGAGACCCGATTTTTGAGGAGTATGAAAAGACACAAACACGAAACCAGATTAATTGAAGGACCGTGGATACCAATTGGTAATTAACTAGAAAAATAACTTTATATATGTTTATTTGGTAGAAGGGAGATATATAAATAAAAATTAATTTAGATAAAATCTTTAAAATGTAGTTTTAAAGATGAAAAATGTTAAAATTAAAAAAAATAAACAAATAACTAATTTTAAAAAATTAATGTCATTTTAAATTTTGTTATCAATTTAGTTTTTGAATCATATATAAAATGATTAAAACTACTAGACCAAAATTATAGACTAGATAAAAACTTAATAGAAAATGAATTTTAATTTAACAGAAAAAAATTAAGAGAGTTGTATTCTTTTATAATACACATTAATAATGCCAAAATAATATCTATAAACTAGTTTCCACATTTACTTGCTTTTTATTATTTGTTTACCTATAATTATGAGCCCAAGTTTTAAGAGTTTAACTGTACGAAGGTACTATTGTCCAGCTTTTTATTGGTACTCCCCTTTTTAGTGCTACGCCGAGTCGGTAAAGGTTCGGTAGCAATATATGCCCTCACCTACAAACCAATGTCAAAAAGATGTGGCTAGGAGACTACGAGGTCACTCGCAGAAGTAGGGGTGTTGTCGAGCCGAGCCGAGCTTTATTCTTAAAAGGTTAAGTCTGTATTTAAATAGGTTAGTCTGACTAAGCCTGTTATCTGTCATAGATATAATTATTGCCCTGCGACCTGTCTTATTTATAAAAAATAAAAAGCCTGGTGTAGCCTGTTAGTCTGTTTTAAAAAAATAAGACAATAAAAATTTATCCAAACAGAATATATAATCAATAACACTAGTAATTCCATAAATATTCATAAATTCAAGGTATATTCAAACAGCATAATATAAAACAAAATCATTCAAAAACTCTATTTAACCAATAAAATTGGATGAAATAGATTGAGGAGAAAGAGAAGGCTATTACAAGTAGTATACAAAATATAAAATAAAAATAAAAGATAATATACTAGGTCGGCCTAAGAGGCTCTAAGGCCGAGCTTTTGAATTGGAGCCTGAGACTTTTCTATTAAATGAGCTTTTATACAAGTTAAGCCTTGTGCCAATAATCAATTTTAGACATGTAAGCTTAGGCCTTCACGAGCTGAGCCAAAAGCACCTGAAAGGCCTCTGATTCTTTTAGCACCCTAGGCAGAAGGAATAATGAAATTGCGTAAATTTCTTCTGGAGCAATTGAGTGTACAGAAGAATATCTACCCGGTGGAACGTTGTTTTTAGTATGTGTTTTAATATTTTGATGAAACAAGCCAATCCATAAATAATCCAAATTTACTCATTATTGCTGTAGAAAAATCCCACAAACCTTTTTTTGTGGTTAAAAAAAAAAACTCACAAACTTTCTTGGCAATTGATATTTTCACTTGCAATATTGAACTACTGAACCGTGCCAGGTCTTTTGTTTTTTCTTTTTCTTTTTTAAGTTGGGAGAATTTTTTTTCGTATTTCATTTTGTTGATTTTGTGGAGTAAAAAGAGATAAAACAAACATTGGAAATTTGTGTATATAATAGCACAATTGAGGTTATGTTATATATAGAATTACTGGGTACATACAATATAAATATACGATGTGAGACTTAGCCTATATTACTTCTACTACATGTATATATATAACACTCTCCCTCAAGCTAGAGTGTATAAATCATAAGCACCAAGTTTGTTGCATATATGCTCTATTTGAAGATCTCAAAGACTTCGTAAATATATCTACTAATTGATCATTAGAGGATACAAAATTAGTCATAATTTCACCAGCAATGACCTCTCGAACAAAGTAACAATCTATCTCTATATGCTTGGTTCTTTCATGAAACACTGGATTGGAAGAAATATACACTACTGCATAGTTATCACAAAAGAGAGTTAATGGTCCAGTGTCTCCAAACTTGAACTCTTTAAGAAGTTGCTTAAGTCAAATGAGCTCGCAAATAGTAGTAGCCATGGAGCGATACTCTGCTTTTGCATTTGAACTGACAACTACATTCTACTTCGTACTTTTTCAGGAAATCAAGTTACCTCCAACGAAAACACAATATCAAGTAGTAGATCTCCTATCAGTAGGACAACCGGCCCAATCAACATCAGAGTATCTAACAACTTTAATATGACATTTATCTTCACATTCAAGGCCTTTTCCTGAAGATGCCTTGATATACTTGAAAATACGAATGATAACCTTTCAGTGTTCTTGACATGGAGAATTAAGAACTGACTTACCACACTAGCTGTAAATGAAATGTCAGGTCGACTAACTGTGAGGTAGTTTAGTTTTTCAACCAATCTTCTATACCTTTCGGGATCTGAAAAGGGCTCCCCTGATTGGTTAGAAGCTTAACACTTGAATCCATATGGATATCAACAGACTTAGAATTTAACAAAGCAATCTCTTCAAGATTATCTAGAGCAAATTTCTTTTGAGATGTCACAATTCCATCTTTAGATTGGGCCACCTCGATTCCCAAGAAATATCGAAGTTTCCCAAGATTCTTCGTCTGGAAATAATGACATAAATGTTACTTTAACTGAGTAATCTCATGATTATCACTACTTGTGATGACAATATCATCAACATACACCATCAAGTAGATAGACTTGAAGTTGAATGACGATAAAAGAGAGAATGATAAGCTTCACTCTGAGTCATACCAAATTTTTGAACAACACTACTAAATATGTCAAACCAAGCTCGTGGAGATTGCTTGAGATCATATAGAGATTTATGGAGATGGCAAACAAGTCATGACTCCCCCTGAGCAACAAGCCCAGGAGGTTGCTCCACATAAACTTCCTCCGCAAGATCATCATGTAGAAAAACATTCTTAATATCAAGTTGATAAAGAGGCCAATGACAGATAGCAACCATGACAATAAAGAGGCGAACAGAAGACATCTTCGCCACAGGGGAAAAATGTCACCGTAATCCAGTCCAAACACCTGAGTGAAACCCTGTGCCACTACGCGGGCTTTAAAACAATCCACTTTACCACTGGGACCAACCTTAACAGCATAAATCAGCCGCAACCAACAACAGATTTCCCGTATGGAAGATGGACTAGATCCCAGGTGCCATTTTGTTGAAGAGCACTCATTTCATCAAACATAGTCTGTCTCCATCCAGAATGTGAAAGTGTTTCACCTATAGTCTTAGGAATAGACACAGAAGATAAAGAAAAAAGACATGCAAAATATATTGGAGAAAGACGATAGTAACTAGTATTAACTGAATACTTGGTTGAGGGGCTGGTATCAATGGTACCATTATGGAAAGCAATGGGAAAGTCAATAGTCGAAGGTGGGACCAAAGCCGAGGGAGGAGATGTAATCGGATATGAGCCCCTAGAAACATCTGGAGAAATCGAAAGTGAGGAAACATGATGCAACTCATCAAGAGAAGATGTGACTGAAGGAGAGTCAGACATAGGGACTGGCAAAGGCGAAAGGTATTCAAAAGGGGCGACAGAGAAAGATGACTGAATATAACTAGAGTCTATAGGAGCAGTAGTAGAGCTATAAAAATGACTGATCTGAAGAAGGAAACATCTGTCGAGATAAAGTATCAACGTAGAGACAAAGAGTAATAACGGTAACCCTTTTGAGATCGAGGATAACCTAGAAAAACATATTTATGAGACTTGGGAGCTAGTTTATCCAAGCCGAAACCGAGATGATGAACAAAACACGTAGAACCAAAGAAATGTGGGGTCAAAGGATATAAAGGTCTATGAAAGAACAAAATAGAGTGAGGTACCTCGTGATAAAGAACAGAAGAGGCAATGCGATTAACAAGATAGCATGCAGTGAGAACAACATCAACCCCAAACTTATAGGGAACATTGCCATCAATTAACAATACACGAGTAGTCTCAATAAGGTGACAGTTTCGCGCTCGACTACACCATTTTGTTGAGGTGTATGAGGACAAGATGCTTGATGAAGAATGCCATGAGAAGAAAAAATTGTTGAAATTGATGAGATAAATACTCACAGGCATTATCACTGTGAAAAATACGAATATAAATACCAAACTGAGTTTTGATTTTATTATAGAATAACTAAAAAATAGAGAATAAATCAAAATAATTTTTCATTAAAAATAACCAAGTATATCTGGAATAATTACCAATAAATGTTGCAAAATACTTAAACCCCAAAGAATAAGGATGACGAATTGGCCCCAAAATATCATAATGGACCAAAGAAAAAGGATACAAAGCTCGACGACTAACATGACTCGTGAACGTGCTACGAGTATGTTTCCCAAACTGATATAACTCACCATGTAAATTAAAAATAGATGATAAATGAGGTACCATTTTTTGAAGCTTGACAAGACTTAGATGACCCAAATGAGTATGGATAATAGGGGGAGAGTCCACAGTAAAGCAAGCTGAGGAAGAAGGGAAATTTTGATAAAGATCGTGACGCTCACATCCTCTTGTAATCACCTTCCCCAAACTCTGATCCTGCAAAATGACATAAGTTTTCGTAAAAGAAATCACACAATCAAGGGATTTGGTCAAATAGCTAAATGAAAGTAAGTTAAAAGGGCAATTAGGAACATAGAGAACATGATCCAGAGAGAAAATGGGGAAGAGAAGAATCGTATCGATCCCACGGGATTGGAACAAAGACCCATTGGCCAAAATAATAGTAGAAAATAAACCAGTAGTATAAAGAGAGGTGAATAAAGACTTATTACCAAAAATGTGATCGGCCAGAATCAAGAGTCCAAGGGCCTAGGGATTATAACTAGCAAAATAATTACGATATGGAGCAATGGAGGTAGTAGAATCAAATGCTTGCTTCTCAGACCACCAAATCACAAATTCATTAAGAAGAGATGCAGGAGGTTGTAGTGCAGAAGGCAACCTTGGATCAGAAGCAATAGAAGGAGCATAAGAAACATGAGCAGTCTGAGGTGGCTTGCCATGGAGCTTCCAAGTGCAGTCAATAGCATGATTGGTTCGATGACAATGATTGCAAAGTAACCGACCCTTAAAGGGTTTACGTCCACGTCCAGTTGGAGACTCAAAAGAGATAGAAGTAGAATGCATAATCACCAAAAGAGACCCAAAAATCAGAAACAATAGATCACAAAACTAACCGAAATGAGTGGGATATGTGCTCACCAATAATGAAGTCGAAACACCAAAACAAGACCAGATCCAAAATAATCTCGGAGAGGGGAGAAAAACCCTATCAGTCACTGCTGAAAAGGAGATGCCATGTGCCGGCCAACCAAAGGGAGAGGCGAAACTTTCACGTGCGCGTGAGGGTGCGTGTGATCGAATGGGAATGCGACCTACATAAAGAGAACCGCGCTGTCGAGACGAGCACAACGGTAGGTGATTCGCCGAAAAAAACCATCGAACGGTGGTGGTCAATGACGGAGGAGCAATGGTTAACATGTTTTCGATGGCGGTTCGCGAGGAAAAACGACCGACAACAATGTAGAGATAACCCAAGAACAAAAGAGACATACGGAAATTGACAAAGAGACAGTATCCGAAGAAAAAAAATCAAAAAGGCGATGAACAGTGGGTTGACTGGAGAAAATAAGTGAATCAAAGTTCCTCTCATTAGGCTCTATATATCATGTGGAGTAACAAGAAACGAAAGGAACATTGAAATAAATTCATGTGTATAATAACACGACGGAGTTTATGTTATATACAGAATTAATGGGTACATATAACCTGAAATACATGATGTGGGACACTAGCCTATACTACTTTTAATATATATATTTATATATTACAGATTTATTGATAATCTAATTAATCTGATTCGAATACTAAACGATAGTTATCCCAAGACCAGTGGAACCTAATGAGTGTGGGAGGGAAGTGTCTTTAGATTACAAAGCTATTGAAAATTTTCAAACTCCAATTTATTATAGTTATTATTAAAAAAGATAAAAAGTGATTTTTATTTATTTATTTTTTAGATTGTGTTTGATCCGGTATGATCAAGGTTTCTGTTGAATATGTAAGTTAGTGGTGTTAATGAAAAACAATCGCATGTGGAGTGAAAGATCATTATACACAAATAAAAGGGTATGTGTGTGCATGTGGATACACTAAAGCGATTAGGATTTCAAGAAATATAATTGTGAGACATACTCTTTATTTATAATATAATTTTACCTAGAGGTGGATAAACTTCATTCCACATAACTAAAAAAGAAACACGTTATAAAACAATTTGAAATGAACATTGAAAATTAAACACATGAACTCCGGTACATTCTTATCTTTCCAACCTGATTTTAATATATAAATTATGGGTTTTATATATGTTATATTGTAGGAAACTTTTATGGCTCATTTGGTGGACATGATATATAGGATAAGAGAGTTGGATACGGGTAGGATATGATATGGGGCTGAGAAGCCGATATCATGTCCTGTGTTTGATGAGTACCTGATTAGTAATCTGATAAGATTATGTTATCCTATTATGTATTTGAGGCGAACCAGATATCATCAAGATATGATACAAATAGACTAAAATACTTTATTTAAATATAATGTCATATAATTTATCAAAAACTAATTTTTAAATTTTTTTATGCTTTTTTTCTCCCAAATCTAAGCCGCCATAAATTTGGGTTTTTTTCCACTTGAATCGCTTCAATAGTGGAAACGTTTATTTTCACTAATCTTATGCGTTTACACGTCGATCCCAACCAGTTTTAGAGAAAAAACGACCTCAAGTACAATTCATATCCTGTTGGGTAATGTGGGAATATATTGTGTATGCAATATTGGTAGCCTATCCTGTTGAATCATAATTTAGCACCCCCCATAGGATAACAAATCATGTATTGAATAGGATAAAATGAGATAATAGGATAAACTAATCATATCCTATTGACCCACCAAACAAGAGATAAAAGTATGATATGATAAGTTATCCTATCTTATCTTTTTTATCAGGTGCTCCAAACAGGCCCTTAGTGTCATGTTACTCTATTATATTTGATGTGGGTCTCACTCAAAAAGAAAGAAAGAAAAAATAAAAATAAAGTGGGACCATCTTTTTTTGTGAAAATAACATGACACATGACATATATAAAACCCATAATTTATAGATCATATATATGAAGGAAAAAAAAAAAACCCCACCTCTTTCAGGAGCTAGAGGATCAGTGTGAAGCTGAAAGAACATGTCAGAAAAAATAGCACAGTATTTGGCCAATTAATCATTACACACAGTGTTTACCCACACTATCACGCGAAAAAAAAAAACCTCACATTCAATGGTAAATATTTTTTCTGAAAGTAAAATAATTATATTTTTTTATCAGATGCGGATCTTTAACTTTTTGAACATTATCCTTTTCCGTTTTCACTTTCTAAACACTTCAACTTTATGCCAATTTGACAAATACTCTTTTGATATTCGGCGGAGTAAATTGGTTGGGCCGAGTACGACTTTGATTTAAATAGCTTTGTATAGATTTAAAGAATAATCTAATTTAGTTTATATTTAAAAAATAAAAAATTTAGCATAGATTTTTTAGACAGTTTATTAAAATAATTAAAATAAAATAATTAAAATAATATGATTTTATTATTTAAAATTATTAAAATAATTATTTTATTTAAAATTAATAAATATAATATAAGTCAACTTATAAGCTTGTAAACTTATAGACATGGCCTTATAAAAAAAAAAAACATATAACTTTTTTTTAAAAAAAAAAATTAAAAATTTGAGCATGTTCTATTTTACTAAATATAATATGTCAAATCTAATTTAATATAAATTGAACCATAAGTTCTGATGTATCATTTAACTCATTTACACCTATAACTATGACCCCGACATATATAGTGAGTAGTGACTCTAGGTCCGTGGTGACAGTCACGCCCTTCATTTGGAATTTAAGACAAACTTGCCAATAATTTTAAAATTCATAATTAGCCTAAAGCAAAGCATGGGTTTAGTGGGGTTTAACTTTCACTTTCGAATCTAATGTCTAAAGACAAAAGGGGCCATCCAAGGCCACACAACATAGACAGAAACATATCCCTATTAAAATACACTGCAATTTGGAAAAGCCTCGAGTGTTGTATTTTTAATCCGATAAGGACATTCCCCAATCCCAAAAGGCTAACTAAAGCCAAGCCTAATTAAATTAGAGGGGGATATTTTAACTACCAAAAGTGTCTACTATCACCTTACTACCTATCAAATCACCATTGGATCAAAAAGAGAGAATGTTAAAAAGTTTTTAAAGAGAGAGAAAATGTTAATCCAATAGTGATTAGATAGGTAGTAAGGTGGTAGTGGAAACTTTTGGTAGTCAAAATATCCTCCCTCATTAAACTAATAACACCCCATCCCATTAAATTAATCCCGTGTGATTAATTAATCATTGAACTTAATTATGTTTCTTTAGCTAACACACCTCTTTATAGGTGTACACGTACCCAGTACCCTCCAATGTGCGATCTAACATTTTTAATCAGGTTTTGATCGATTCAGGAACAGGTCTTAATTGTTAAAAATGGTTAAATAATGATTAGATTCTCATTTATAGAAGATATTTAATAACCTGCCGACTTGTACGGTTTAAATGTAGGATGGCAAATTTGCAATGGGGCACTTTATAGTATTTGAAGTTCAATGACTCACAATCAACGATATATATTTGTCATTGTATTATATATATATATATATATAAGGGATGATTATATTTACAAACTCTTACAAACTACACTATGTTCTTCTGGAAGAACACTAGGTTACACTATCTTCTCCCAGGGAGTACATAGTGTAATTTGTAAAAATTTATAAAAAAAATTTATAAACGGATTCTTCCCCATATATATATATATATATATATATATATATATATATATATATATATATATATATATATATATGAGGTAGAATCCTTTGACACCGGTGTCAAATTTAAAATTTGACATCTCACTAGATCAAAAAAGATCAATGGTGTCACATACTTACAAATCAGAGTCGTTGATCTTTTTTGATCTAACGACTATCAGATGAGGTGTCAAATTTTAAATTTGACACTGGTGTCAAAGGATCCTACCTTATATATATATATAATATAACTTCTTAAACTATAATCGTTAGATGGACGAAAATCAATGACTAGGATGGTGAGTAAGATTTACTTTGGAATCAAATGATCTCTCTATATATATATATATATATATATATATATATATATATATATATATATATATATATATATATATATGAGAGATCATTTGACTTCAGAGTACATCATCTTAGTCATTAATTTCCGTCCGTCCAACGATTATAATTTAAGAAGTTATATTAATTAATTAAGTGCATAGATTAATAATCAGTTGACTTACGAATCAGCGTATGACAACATTATAACAACACAAATCCATAGGCATGTACCGTGGCGTGCGTGAGCCTGAGGTTCAACTAACGTGGATACACACAAAAATCACGCACAGAAAGGTACATACTTATATAGAGATATAAATGTGTATATATGTTTATAGCTAGGAGTCTAACATAACTTATATAATGGATAGTGAATTATTGACAAAAAAAGAAAAAAGAAAATAAGTAATAAAAATAAGAGTTAATTTAGGAATTTGAACATAAGAATAACATTACCTTTAACCTATACACGAAGAGTGGGCACCAAAAAGCTAGAGACAAAAAACACATACTATTATTAACCTAACTTTTGTCTATTATTATTATTATTGAAGCCTAGGCTATTGATGATTCTGATAAAGAACATTCTCCCATGTTCCAATCTCTCTCTCCCCCCCCCCCCCCCTCTCTCTCTCTCTCCCCACCACCTTTTTTGTTTTATTTTTTATTTTATTTTTCTATTCCCTGCATATAAATCATTATCATATATAATGAAGTGTATGGAAACCATTCTTGTAGTACTTGTAATACTTTACTTCTCGTTGGTTGCATTGTCTTGCTATTTGTAACTGTTTTGGGCTTCCTTTTACACTTTTATTTCGTTCAGGCATATATCAAACACCTTCAAGTTCCTTCACTATATCACCTTCTTGAGTATGGAATTGAAAGAGTTCAGAACCCGAAGCTATGAGGAACAATATGATAGAGCTCAAGTGGAAGATCTTGAGAGAAGATGCGAGGTAGGGCCAGCAGAAAGCGTGTTTCTCTTCACAGACACTATGGGTGACCCCATTTGTAGGATTCGAAACAGTCCCATGTACACCATGCTGGTATACTATATACTTATATGCCACTATTAATAACTTCATGGTTTCCCTTTTATTTTCTTTTAATGGATCATAGTCTTAATCTTCTTCTTCTTCTTTGATCATCATGTCCTCCACTAACTGTTCAATTTGATGTTAGGTAGCAGAGTTGGACAATGAATTGGTTGGTGTCATTCAAGGCTCTATAAAAGTGGTCACAGTTCATGGTCATCCTCCAAAGGATTTGGCAAAGGTGGGGTATGTCCTTGGCTTAAGGGTATCTCCCAATCATCGAAGACAAGGGATTGGATTCAGCCTAGTTCGAAGGTTAGAAGAATGGTTCATTTCCAAAGATGTGGACTATGCATATATGGCTACAGAGAAAGACAACCATGCCTCTGTTAGTCTCTTCATGAACAAGTTTGGCTACACCAAGTTTAGGACTCCAGCTATTCTTGTAAAACCTGTGAACCATCATTCCTTTCAAATCCCATCCAACATTGAGATAGTTAGGCTGAAGATTGAACAGGCTGAATTCTTGTATAGAAGATTCATGGGCTCCACTGAGTTCTTCCCCAATGACATAGATAATATACTTAGGAACAAGCTAAGTTTGGGGACATGGGTGGCCTATTTCAAAGGAGATATTGGTTGGGGTGATTTTGGGTCACATGGACAAGTCCCAAGTAATTGGGCTATGCTTAGTGTATGGAACAGTGGGGAAATATTCAAGCTAAGGCTAGGGAAAGCACCTATTTCTTGCTTGTTATACACAAAGAGTTGGTGCTTGATTGATAAAATATTCCCATGCTTGAAATTGCCTACTTTACCTGATTTCTTCAACCCATTTGGGTTCTACTTCATGTATGGGGTGTACCATGAAGGTCCATTCTCTGGGAAGCTAGTGAGGGCCTTGTGTCAGTTTGTGCATAACATGGCTGCTGAGTCTAAGGATGAGAATTGCAAGATCATTGTGACTGAAGTTGGAGGAAGAGATGAGCTCAATCATCATATCCCACATTGGAAATTGCTCTCATGCCCTGAGGACTTGTGGTGCATAAAGGCATTGAAAAATGAAGGGACAAACACGTTCCATGAATTAACCAAAACCCCACCAACAAGAGCTCTTTTTGTAGACCCAAGAGAGGTTTAAAGTATGATCTCAAAAAGAAATAAAATTAAATTAAAAAAGTAATAAAAGGAGGGGACAAAAAAAAAAAAAAGCTTGGAAAACATCTTCACCTTAAATTTTTCTTTTCTTTTCTTGGCTTTGTCTAAGAACCAAAGCCCACATCGTGTATTGTCTTGATAAGTCCATCTATCTCTTCTGGTGGGGGTTTTTCTCTAGTTCCTTTCCCATCGGTGACACAAAATCTCAAAAGATATCCATAATTTAGGTGCCACACTTCGATGTCCTTCTTAGCAATTCCATCTTGTGCCTCATGACTCTGACTAATCAATTAGCCTGGTGGTCCAAACTTTGTCCCTTCCCCTCAGGTAAAAATTTGAGATGGACCCTCCTCCCTCACTTTTTTGCATCTCATCGAGATATGGTCATGGTAACATCTATGTCATCACTGAAAGAAAAAAGAGTTTTTGAGCCATTTTATGTGAGATCATGAAAGTAATCTTATTCTATTCAAGTCAGAGTACGTTAGACAACTTAATCTGTTCCAATATAAGGAAAAATTAAGCTCAGTATTTGAAGTCTCAGATGGTTGGTTTCTCCTTATTCATTTGTTCTGGAGCATTATTGTCCCTGACTACATGAGAATTGTTGATGGTCTAAAGTTGACATAGCTCGTGGGAATCAACCAAAAAATAAAGACTTGGCAAGGGTTTTTTTCACTTTTCACCATTAATGCAAATGTTGGAGTTAATTAGGGACCTAGTTCTCAGTTAGAACCACAAAGAGCTAGTTGGACTAATGAAATTATATGTATTTACAAAGATTTTGTATTTTTTTCTAACTCTTTTCAGATAACGTACCCTACAAATGATGAAAGTTTTAATCTTACCATAAAGGTTAATTTTTCTCATATTTGTAAAAAATAAAATTATCTCCTATATATACATAATAATATATGGAGTCCATGTAGGAGCTATATAAAGAGAAGAAAGAGAGAAAAAAATAGACTCCACATAATTTTATATATGTATAGGAGATAAAGTTATTTATTATAAAATAAAAATATTAAATCTTTTTATTATATAGTAACTTGGTTAGTCCGAGTAGCGTAGGTTTGCCAACTTGGAAAATAATATTTCAACTTAATTTATTAAGTCCATCTAGATCTCCTACATAATTTCTTCTAAATTTTTTCAATCGGGTCTCAACTCCGTGTAAACACCTTAAAAAAAAAAAAATATTGTGCAGTGTAAATTTTAGCAACAGATCCCTCAAGATGAGTCTTATTTCTCACATACAAGGCCATGCATGGTGCTTCTCGTGCCTTGAAATAGAGGGAGCTGAAAGTTCTCCTATGAAATAAACCAATAAATGCAATGGCGGAGTCAGAATAGCAACCTAGTCAGTGCAAAAAGAATTTAGACCATGCCAAACCTAGTTATGGTTGTTTAGCCACGTCTAAAACGTGGTTAATTTTTAAAAATTAACTTGCAAATTAGCTATAGTAATTTAGTCACGTTTAAAACGTGATTAATTTCTAAAAATTAGTCCGGGCCAAGATCCCACCCTACCCTAACGTGACTTCGCCATTAAATAAATGTGAAGATCACCTACTGTGCATTGGTAATTTCAAATTTATACTTATATCTGACCTGAAATTAAAATGCCTCTGAAACGGAGGGAGCTGAGCTAACCTTGTATTTTCAGACTTCAGGTTAGGAATTGAAGACACATTGAACTTGAAGGCAGTTATTAGCCTCATCACCATTTTTATTAGTAATTAGCGCTACTATATATCTACCACCAAATATATAGGTCAACCGGTAGAATTGTTCTAGCTCAATGATCTCAAGTTCGAGTGTTGATTACACAGTTGTGTTAAAACCTAATCACTATCTCTGACAAACTAGTTAAAGGTTAGACATGTCAAATCTATTTGATCTATCTTATTAATTTTTGACATATTGGATGTCTTGAAGTGAAGCTACCTATCTGTTGCTTGTGCTTTCAATAATGACAAATGCCATTCACTTCACTTCCTGCTTCTTTTCAAAGATATTTCATGACTTAGTTGCCAATCAAATATCAACCTAACCGACTTTACGAGTTCCATTTTAAGTTTATGGTGTAAAATCATTCCAAGGTCACCATATATATCTAATCCCTTGCTTTTCTAATTGCAAATTAGTGCTAACGCAAATCATTTCATTAGTTTGAAATCCAAGAAGAGGAGAAAAGAAAGGCCACTTGTGACTTGAATATTGACATTAATTACATATCAATGGTGGTTGTTTCCTAAATTAGTTTGTCAGCAATGACTTGATACATACTTTCATTTCTAATAAAATGATTAATGAGTCATTTTTTTTAATGCAAACATGAAGTTCTGAACCCAATACATTTCTACAAATTACTCCGAGGACTAGACAAGCAAAAATTTGAAAGGGGTCAAAATGCCAAGATATTTATTTACACATCAAAACAGAATAATTATCTAGTTCAGCAGTGTGGTACATTTGGTACATGGATTATAGAATCAGAATAGGAAAACAAATGAGAGTGCAAAGGAAGTAAGGGTTTGTTGGATTGTATTCTGTATTTTTTGTTCTTAAAAGTTAAAATTGTTTTGTAAAATAATTAATGAAATATTTGTTTTGTGTATTTTTTTTATTTTGAAAGTTAAAGGTCAAAACACAAAACAAAAATAACTCATATATATTTTTTAAATTTAATTCTAAAAACTAAAAAACTTTTAGAATTATTTTTACAAAACAAGCCTTATTAAATAGATTTTTTTTTATTCTAAAATTTAAAAAACTGTTTATAAAAACAGAATTCAAGCAGACCAAAACATTCCTGCTTTAGTGTTTGGTTTACTTCATTCCCGTTTAGTTTTTATGTTTTATATATGAAAAAAATATTTTTATCTTTGTTGTAAACAATTCATTTTTTGCCACGGTTATGTAAAAGTGAGTGTCCCATTATAACGAGAAGAGAGAGAAAAATTGATGAAATATAACGAGACCTACTCACTTTTATATCAATGTGTTAGAATAAAAAAAAAATTCAGGAAAATAAAAAATATTAAACTCTTTATGAATATATTTATTGTAGAATAAAATAAAAATTATTAATAAGAAAATAAAGTAAGTATTATTTCGCTCCAGTCAATAAGAAATTATCGTTCATACTTCTATGAGAGAAATTGGCCATTTGTAACTCTGTAAAATTAAGTCGTTATTACAATCTTAATTTTATGTCTTTTTTACACGCAACTAAAAAAACATCATACCTACCAAGTGGAGGCGAGAGTATAATCACTATTTCAAATATACTCAAAAGAGGAATTACTTAAAATATGATTATATTTAGAGATAATTAATCAATATATTAACTTATAAATTATTTCAAACAAGTATCACAAAAGAATGGACAACTAAATTAAATTATATATCTAAAGGATTGAAATTGAGTATGTAATTTTTTTTATATGTTTTTATGGTAACATGAGTTTGTCACTTTGTTTCTTCTTGTATACTTGTGCCTAGTATCTAGGCTTTATTTAATAGTTCTTCGTTTTTTTTTTTGGGTTTCAACTTGCAATGCAACAAACTGAACAAAGGACTCTTGGGCAGGATACGAGGTGAGATCGAATGGATCTCAGGAGAAGGAAATGCGTGTGCCTCTTGTATAAGGCTGAGGCTTAGCCCAAAGAAATGGGCCCTTTCCGATATACAAACAAATCAACTATTCGGCCATTAAAAAGGAGATTGAGCATTAAAAAAATTAGTTTAAATTTGTTATATTATCATTATAAAATATATGTTGATACATTATTAAAATAATTAAAATTTTAAGGTAATCACTTCAATTATACTTTTTTTATTAATTTAGGAATATATAATTGGATGATTGTGTAAAGAAATTTCTAAATTGTTAATGAGTTAAAATTAATTAAATATTGAAAAATTTATGTATGATAAATTAAAATAACAATGGTTTTTAATAAAATAAGTGAACATTTTGAATATTTAGGAAATAATAATAAAGAGGAGTGACCCAAGGAAAGATACAAATTATTTTATAAATAAATTTACATTTAATTTACTGTCAGTAGTTATAATTATCTGAGTACATTGTAAAGAGGGAAAAATAGGTGCCTTGACATCGAGTGCATTTTCAGTACAACTGGGGTACTGACTTGACTGTGTTTTTTTATAATTTATAGCGAAAACTTCAAAAATCTCCCTGTAAGTTTCTTCAGAATCACTTACTCACTTCTCCAAAATTTTTAATCATTTACCCCCTACCAAAAGTTTTTTTATCATTTACCTCCTAACTTGATTTTCCATCCAAAACTACAGTTAACAGTGTTAATTATTTTATAAAATACCAAAAATACCCTTTAATAAAAAAAATTGACGGTTTACGTGTTAAGAGTTGTTGACATATCCTCTCTTTGTCATAGCCTCTCTTGCTCCAGTTGCAGATTTTCATAGTCGTTGAGCTTCACACCTACATCGGTTTAGCTTCTCCTTTTCTCTACACACACGAAATCATTTGACCGAATCCCTATCCACCGGTGCACACAACGTTTGAGCAATTTCAGGTTTGTCAATCGAAACCCTAACTTGGTATGAAATTTCAGGTTTGTCAATCCCTAACATTTTAGTTAATTGCTCAAAATGCTGTGTTTCTGCAAAAAAAGATAAAAAAAGAGTGCAAATCCACAGGCTTCACGTCTTCTCAATTAGCTAAAAAATGTTTCCCTGCATCTTTGCCTACACATACCCATATTAGGATGATTCAATACCCAATTTGTAAATGCTTTTAATAGTCTCTTTTCTACTTTTTGCATAAATTATATTGTATATCTAACTATATAAATGATGATATTAGTGATTTTAATACCAAGGTATGAAATTCGGTCATGATTCAAAAACACAGCGTTGAACTATTATTTGTGTGCTGCACCAAACCGGCCCGAAGGTCCTGGCTACAAAATGGTAGGCCACACGTTAAGGACTTTAGTGGACTTGAGATAATTATTATACATCTTCATTGTATATTATTGGTAATTAAATTAAAGATTTGAGAATCCACCTAGTTTTTTCCAAAGGAATATTTCTGAAGTAATATGTTGATTATATATGTCCCCAATATTCGTTTTGTCCAAATTGTGCGAATACTCTA
The DNA here is from genome assembly GCF_033153095.1 of Gastrolobium bilobum. Classification (NCBI taxonomy): domain Eukaryota; kingdom Viridiplantae; phylum Streptophyta; class Magnoliopsida; order Fabales; family Fabaceae; genus Gastrolobium; species Gastrolobium bilobum. Next base: position 39,538 of record NW_026895409.1, read on the forward strand.
ACTTACATAACTCTTCCTTCTATTTGATCACTGTAGTGACCTTATATGCTACACTAAACTGAAAGGTTAGAATTCCAGTTCATACTTCATGTTCAATCCGAGCAATTTCATAAAGTCTAATATCACCTGAACTGGATTGTAGAAATTTTTTATAGACTGTTGATAATATTGTCTTGAGCCAGACCCAATATAGAAATGCCATCAACATATGTTAGGTTCTTTTTTTGATTTGCTTTCACCGTCAATGTTTTTTTTAATTAAAGGGTATTTTAGTATTTTATAAAATAATTAACACTGTTAACTGTAGTTTTGGATGGAAAATCAAGTTAGGGGGTAAATGATAAAAAAAATTTAAGTAGAGGGGTAAATGATTAAAAATTTTGGGAAGGTGGATAAGTGATTCTGAAGAAACTTTCAAGGGGGTTTTTGAAGTTTTCTCTAATTTATATTATGTACTCTAAAAGTACATAGTGTAAATTACAAAAAGTACTTTTTTTCACTCCAATACAAAAAGCAGTTGAAGTGGCATCTTTCCATTAACCGGTCGCGTCTACCACCATGGTATTATAGATTTTCCCCTTGACATCATTGTATCATTGTTATTCGCAAAGATTTGGATAAGTGTGATACGAAGTATCAGGGAAAACAGAGAGACACAGAGAGAAAAACAAGAGAAACAGGTTTATTTCATTGATATCCTTCGTTACATTCATCACTTAGTATTTATAGGTTTTGTTCCATTACAAGCAGGGCACGTGGCCACATCTCAATGGGTACAATATAACTAACTACTAACTAACATAGTCATTCCTCCAAACTGGTGTTCTAGTTTTCCTCATTGACTTACGTGTGTTTGTAACAACAGCTCCTCCCTCCAGCGAAACCTTGTCCTCAAGGTTGGAATGCTCAAGCTGATAATTCGGATAAGCTGAGCGAAATGCTTCAACTGGCTCCCAGGTGGCATCCTCTGGAACTGTGTCTGACCATTGAACGAGGAATTGCTCCTCAGACTTGCCATTAATCACTATCGATCGAGTAGCCAGGATGGATAGTGGTAACTGAACAGGTTTATTATCCACACTCATTGATGGAAGAGGAGTAACTGAGACAGTCATATTCCCGCGAAAAGGCTTAAGGCAGGAAATGTGGAAAGTGGGATGAATTCTTGAGGAGTCAGGAACATCCAATTGGTATGCAACTGCACTAATCTTCTTTTTAATCGCAAAAGGACCATAAAAGCGCTTGGCCAGTTTCTGATTCGAACGGTGGATAACTGACATCTGACGGTAAGGTTATAACCTTACTAACACCAAATCACCCTCCGACAGATCCAAATCGCGACGATGGCGATCTGCCTGATTCTTCATCCGGTTCTGTGCACGCAACAAATTAGCCTTTGACACAGAATTGTATCCAATGCTTCAATAGACACTGAACCTCTAGGATAATGAGGAATATTGGAAGGAGCTCGACCATAGAGTGCCTGGATTGGGGACATTTCAATTGCTGAATGAACAGCAGAATTGTAATGTAATTCGGCCCAGCATAGAAAAGTGGACCATTTTTTATGTTGTTCTGAACAAAACGCGCGTAAATACTGCTCCAAATATCGGTTAGTCACATCGGATTGGCCATCCGTTTGAGGGTGATAACTGGAGCTGGCCTTGAGTTTAGTACCACTCAATGAGAAAAGTCGTTGCCAAAACTTACTCGTGAAGATTGGATCCCTGTCTGAAAGCAGCAAACGAGGGAAACCATGTAGCTTAACTATATTTTCACAAAAACATTTAGCCACTGTAACTGCTGTATAGGAAGCAGGAAGGCCAATGAAATGAGAAAACTTAGTTAGTCGATCCACCACTACCAAAATAGTAGCTAGCCCCCTGCGAAATTGGTAAATTGGTTATGAAATCCAATGTAAGGTCTTCAAATACTGCCTCAGGAATGGGAAGAGGTTGTAATAATCCCAAAGGTGCAGAGGTGCTGGTTTTGATTTGCTGACATATGATACACTCTCTGACAAATTGAGTAACATCTCTACGCATATGTGTCCAGTGGAAAGAAGTTGATAAACGAAGGAATGTTCTAAGGGTGCCAGCATGGCCACCTAAGGGAGTCGAGTGAGCCTCCTCCATGACAGCAGATTTCAAAGGAGAATCCAAACTCAAATGGAATCTGCCCTTATGATATACTATCCCATCTCTGCAAGTAAAAGAGGCATCAGTCAAAGAACCATCATTAATTTTTTGATGTAACGCTAGTAACTCAGGATTCTGCAAATTTTCAGCCTTGATACGATCCAAAAGCTCAAAATGGGGTTCTGACATAAGAGCAAGTAAGGAACTCTTAGTGGCATCCTCAAATTGTCTTGATAAAGCATCTGCTACAACATTAGAAGAGCCAGGTTTGTATTCAATTGAAAATGAATATCCAAGGACCTTGTGGACATATCTATGCTGTTCTGGCGTCTGTATAGTCTGAGAAAATAATTCTCTTATACTTTGATGATCGGTTCTGATTACAAAATTCCCGCCAAGGAGGTAATGGTGCCACTTCTTAACTGCCTCAGTGATGGCATATAATTCTCTCACATATGTCGATGAAGCTGCCATTCAAGGGCCTAGTTTCTTACTGAAGAACGATAAGGGTCTGCCATGTTGTATGAGAACTGCCCCTATACCATAGTTGGAGGCATCTGTTTCCACTATGAATACAGCAGAAAAATCAGGTAAGCTCAATATAGGAGTAATGCTCATTGCTGTTTTAAGATCATCGAAAGCTTTTGATGCTGCAGAAGACCAACACAATTTCTCAGATTTCAACAGCTCTGTAAGAGGCCAAGCCACATTTGCATATTGGTGGACAAATTTCCGATAGTAACTGATTAATCCAAGAAAGGCTCGTAGCTGCTTAATATTCACAGGTTGGGGCCAATCAAGCATAGCTGCTACCTTTTGAGGATCAGCCTTGACACCTTCAGCGCAAACTATGTGTCCCAAATAAGAAATTTCAGATTGTCCAAAGGCACATTTGCTAAGCTTAACAAAGAACGCATGATGTTGCAAACAAGCCAGAACAGAATCCAAATGAATGGCATGCTCCTCAATAGTAGCACTGTAGACAAGGATGTCATCAAAGAAGACTATGACAAATCTCCTTAAAAATGGACGAAAAATCTGATTCATAGCGGATTGGAAAGTGGATGGAGCATTTGTTAATCCAAATGGCATTACTAGGAACTCATAATGTCCTTCATGCGTTCGAAATGTTGTTTTATTGACGTTTTGAGGAAGCATACGTATTTGATGATATCCTGCTCTCAAGTTCAGCTTACTAAAAATGGTTGCTCCCAACAATTCATCCAAAAGTTCATCTATCGTTGGTATGGGAAAACGGTCAGGTATAGTGATGGCATTTAATGCCCTATAATCAATACACATCCGCCAATTGCCATCTTGTTTCTTTAGTAATAACACAGGTGAAGAAAAGGAACTTTTACTGGTTTGGATCATGCCTGCTGTCATAAGATCCGAAACTTGCTTCTCCAACTCAGATTTCTGATGGTGTGGAAATCTATAAGGCCGTACACTGACCGGTTTGGCAGCTTCCACTAGGTGAATAGAATGGTCCATCCCTCGAAAAGGTGGCAAGGCATGAGGTGTTTGAAAAACCAATTGATATTTTTTTAGAACCTGCCATAAAACCTTAGCAATAGTAGATTGGAGAGCCATGAGTTCAGGAATTACCTGGACACCAACTTCTGATTCTGCTTGAGCTAGCAGAGTGCAGCAAGAAGCCTGAGATGTATGTACTTTAGAATCTGAATTTGAACACTCAGCAACACCTTGTAACTTCACATCTGAGTCTGCCAAACAAATTCCATGGATTGCTCAACATAGTCATGAGTCACACGGCCAAGGCTGCTCAACCAACTCATGCCCAACACAATACTCAACCCTCGTAGGTCCAGGATCCATAAGTCCACTGGAAAAGAATGATGGTGTATTGCTCATTTTACATCAGGACACTTCCATTCGCAGCATATGAAATCACCATTTCCCATAAACACCTTCATGCCACGAGCTTGGATAATTGGCATCTGTAATGTAGTGGCTAATTCTCTGCTAATAAAATTGTGGGAGCTGCCGGAGTCTACCAATACTCTCACCAGATGATCAGAGATTCGTGCCTCCAGAATTAAAGCTCGAGGACTCAAAGATCCAGATAAAGCATGTAAGGTGGCTTCAACTGATTCATTTTGATTATTCGGTGTCCAGACTATTTCTTCCTCAGCTTCTGGTGTCTCTTCTTCCATCTCTCCAAATAACAAAAGCATTTGTGACTTAGACCGATGCCTAGCTGTCCATTTTTCATCACAAGTGTAACACAAACCAAGTTCCCTCTTCCTTGCAATTTCTTCAGGAGGGAGTCTCTTAATGGGAAGGGTTGAGGAAGACGTTGACATGGTTCTGGGTGTCGTAGTACTTACTGGTTGTGTCATGGTACTGGTAGTGGCTGATTTATGGAAAGAAGAAGCATCAGAATTACTGGTGTGGCTAGTAGACCAGGATGGTTTCTTGGAAGGAATAGACAGTGAAGAACGTAACTGTTCGTGATGAGTATCTAAGGCATAGGCTAATTGCATAGCATTATGTAAGGATTTTGGCCATTGTAACTGAATGGCACCCCTTAAATCAGGATGCAAACCCGAGATAAAGAAACTCATCAATACATCATCAGTAAAACCAGGAACTTGATTCAACAAAATCTCATATTCCTTAACATAATCACACAGAGAACCTGTTTGAGAGAGTTTAGAAAGTGAACCTCTCAGGTCCACAAATGCTGAGACCCCAAATATCTGACGTACTGCTTTTGTGAACTCCTCCCACTGATGGATCGTTCCTGTATGAAACATCCATTGGAACCAAGGAGCTGCTTGTCCTTCCATCTTCAACCCTGCTAACTGCACCTTCAAATGAGGAGGAATCTGTTGCATGCTAAAGTAGAGCTCTGCCTTAAAAATCCAATTATTGGGATCAGACCCATGGAAAGATGGAATTTCCATCTTAACCAATTTCAAAAGCCGCTGATCAGGGGCTTCCTGATGGAAATGCGTATTCGTCATCGAAGAATGATTACTGGAACCCACTGAATGCGATTGAGGTTGAGAATGAAAGATGAACTCCTTCAAACGTGCGTCCATCGCCATAATCGAATCAGTTAACACATCCAATTTCTGATTCAGATCCATGCATGTAGCTTGAATCTCCCGCTGAAATTCCAAGCGAAGATCATCAGCCATTTCTTGAATCTTCATAGTCACATTGGGGTTCAAGATGAAAGCACCAAATGATACGAAGTATCAGGGAAAACAGAGAGACACAGAGAGAAAAATAAGAGAAACTGGTTTATTTCATTGATATCCTTCATTACATTCATCACTTAGTATTTATAGGTTCTGTTCCATTACAAGCAGGGCACGTGGCCACATCTCAATGGGTACAATATAACTAACTACTAACTAACATAGTCATTCCTCCAAACCGGTGTTCTAGTTTTCCTCATTGACTTACGTGTGTTTGTAACAACAACTCCTCCCTCCAGCGAAACCTTGTCCTCAAGGTTGGAATGCTCAAGCTGATAATTCGGATAAGCTGAGCGAAATGCTTCAACTGGCTCCCAGGTGGCATCCTCCGGAACTGTGTCTGACCATTGAACGAGGAATTGCTCCTCAGACTTGCCATTAATCACTATCGATCGAGTAGCCAGGATGGATAGTGGTAACTGAACAGGTTTATTATCCACACTCATTGATGGAAGAGGAGTAACTGAGACAGTCATATTTCCGCAAAAAGGCTTAAGGCAGGAAATGTGGAAAGTGGGATGAATTCTTGAGGAGTCAGGAACATCCAATTGGTATGCAACTGCACTAATCTTCTTTTTAATCGCAAAAGGACCATAAAAGCGCTTGGCCAGTTTCTGATTCGAACGGTGGATAACTGACATCTGACGGTAAGGTTATAACCTTACTAACACCAAATCACCCTCCGACAGATCCAAATCGCGACGATGGCGATCTGCCTGATTCTTCATCCGGTTCTGTGCACGCAACAAATTAGCCTTTGACACAGAATTGTATCCAATGCTTCAATAGACACTGAACCTCTAGGATAATGAGGAATATTGGAATGAGCTCGACCATAGAGTGCCTGGATTGGGGACATTCCAATTGCTGAATGAACAGCAGAATTGTAATGTAATTCGGCCCAGCATAGAAAAGTGGACCATTTTTTATGTTGTTCTGAACAAAACGCGCGTAAATACTGCTCCAAATAACGGTTAGTCACATCGGATTGGCCATCCGTTTGAGGGTGATAACTGGAGCTGGCCTTGAGTTTAGTACCACTCAATGAGAAAAGTCGTTGCCAAAACTTACTCGTGAAGATTGGATCCCTGTCTGAAAGCAGCGAACGAGGGAAACCATGTAGCTTAACTATATTTTCTCAAAAACATTTAGCCACTGTAACTGCTGTATAGGAAGCAGGAAGGCCAATGAAATGAGAAAACTTAGTTAGTCGATCCACCACTACCAAAATAGTAGCTAGCCCCCTGCGAAATTGGTAAATTGGTTATGAAATCCAATGTAAGGTCTTCAAATACTGCCTCAGGAATGGGAAGAGGTTGTAATAATCCCAAAGGTGCAGAGGTGCTGGTTTTGATTTGCTGACATATGATACACTCTCTGACAAATTGAGTAACATCTCTACGCATATGTGTCCAGTGGAAAGAAGTTGATAAACGAAGGAATATTCTAAGGGTGCTAGCATGGCCACCTAAGGGAGTCGAGTGAGCCTCCTCCATGACAGCAGATTTCAAAGGAGAATCCAAACTCAAATGGAATCTGCCCTTATGATATATTATCCCATCTCTGCAAGTAAAAGAGGCATCAGTCAAAGAACCATCATTAATTTTTTGATGTAACGCTAGTAACTCAGGATTCTGCAAATTTTCAGCCTTGATACGATCCAAAAGCTCAAAATGGGGTTCTGACATAAGAGCAAGTAAGGAACTCTTAGTGGCATCCTCAAATTGTCTTGATAAAGCATCTGCTACAACATTAGAAGAGCCAGGTTTGTATTCAATTGAAAATGAATATCCAAGGACCTTGTGGACATATCTATGCTGTTCTGGCGTCTGTATAGTCTGAGAAAATAATTCTCTTATACTTTGATGATCGGTTCTGATTACAAAATTCCCGCCAAGGAGGTAATGGTGCCACTTCTTAACTGCCTCAGTGATGGCATATAATTCTCGCACATATGTCGATGAAGCTGTCATTCAAGGGCCTAGTTTCTTACTGAAGAACGATAAGGGTCTGCCATGTTGTATGAGAACTGCCCCTATACCATAGTTGGAGGCATCTGTTTCCACTATGAAGACAGCAAAAAAATCAGGTAAGCTCAATATAGGAGTAGTGCTCATTGCTGTTTTAAGATCATCGAAAGCTTTTGATGCTGCAGAAGACCAACACAATTTCTCAGATTTCAACAGCTCTGTAAGAGGCCAAGCCACATTTGCATATTGGTGGACAAATTTCCGATAGTAACTGGTTAATCCAAGAAAGGCTCGTAGCTGCTTAATATTCACAGGTTGGGGCCAATCAAGCATAGCTGCTACCTTTTGAGGATCAGCCTTGACACCTTCAGCGCAAACTATGTGTCCCAAATAAGAAATTTCAGATTGTCCAAAGGCACATTTGCTAAGCTTAACAAAGAACGCATGATGTTGCAAACAAGCCAGAACAGAATCCAAATGAATGGCATGCTCCTCAATAGTAGCACTGTAGACATGGATGTCATCAAAGAAGACTATGACAAATCTCCTTAAAAATGGACGAAAAATCTGATTCATAGCGGATTGGAAAGTGGATGGAGCATTTGTTAATCCAAATGGCATTACTAGGAACTCATAATGTCCTTCATGCGTTCGAAATGCTGTTTTATGGACGTTTTGAGGAAGCATACGTATTTGATGATATCCTGCTCTCAAGTCCAGCTTACTAAAAGTGGTTGCTCCCAACAATTCATCCAAAAGTTCATCTATCGTTGGTATGGGAAAACGGTCAGGTATAGTGATGGCATTTAATGCCCTATAATCAATACACATCCGCCAATTGCCATCTTGTTTCTTTAGTAATAACACAGGTGAAGAAAAGGAACTTTTACTGGTTTGGATCATGCCTGCTGTCATAAGATCCGAAACTTGCTTCTCCAACTCAGATTTCTGATGGTGTGGAAATCTATAAGGCCGTACACTGACCGGTTTGGCAGCTTCCACTAGGTGAATAGAATGGTCCATCTCTCGAAAAGGTGGCAAGGCATGAGGTGTTTGAAAAACCAATTGATATTTCTTTAGAACCTGCCATAAAACCTTAGCAATAGTAGATTGGAGAGCCATGAGTTCAGGAATTACCTGGACACCAACTTCTGATTCTGCTTGAGCTAGCAGAGTGCAGCAAGAAGCCTGAGATGTATGTACTTTAGAATCTGAATTTGAACACTCAGCAACACCTTGTAACTTCACATCTGAGTTTGCCAAACAAATTCCATGGATTGCTCAACATAGTCATGAGTCACACGACCAAGGCTGCTCAACCAACTCATGCCCAACACAATACTCAACCCTCGTAGGTCCAGGATCCATAAGTCCACTGGAAAAGAATGATGGTGTATTGCTAATTTTACATCAGGACACTTCCATTCACAGCATATGAAATCACCATTTCCCATAAACACCTTCATGCCACGAGCTTGGATAATTGGCATCTGTAATGTAGTGGCCAATTCTCTGCTAATAAAATTGTGGGAGCTGCCGGAGTCTACCAATACTCTCACCAGATGATCAGAGATTCGTGCCTCCAGAATTAAAGCTCGAGGACTCAAAGATCCAGATAAAGCATGTAAGGTGGCTTCAACTGATTCATTTTGATTATTCGGTGTCCAGACTATTTCTTCCTCAGCTTCTGGTGTCTCTTCTTCCATCTCTCCAAATAACAAAAGCATTTGTGACTTACACCGATGCCTAGCTGTCCATTTTTCATCACAAGTGTAACACAAACCAAGTTCCCTCTTCCTTGCAATTTCTTCAGGAGGGAGTCTCTTAATGGGAAGGGTTGAGGAAGACGTTGACATGGTTCTGGGTGTCGTAGTACTTACTGGTTGTGTCATGATACTGGTAGTGGCTGATTTATGGAAAGAAGAAGCATGAGAATTACTGGTGTGGCTAGTAGACCAGGATGGTTTCTTGGAAGGAATAGACAGTGAAGAACGTAACTGTTCGTGATGAGTATCTAAGGCATAGGCTAATTGCATAGCATTATGTAAGGATTTTGGCCATTGTAACTGAATGGCACCCCTTAAATCAGGATGGAAACCCGAGATAAAGAAACTCATCAATACATCATCAGTAAAACCAGGAACTTGATTCAACAAAATCTCATATTCCTTAACATAATCACACAAAGAACCTGTTTGAGAGAGTTTAGAAAGTGAACCTCTCAGGTCCACAAACGCTGAGACCCCAAATATCTGACGTACTGCTTTTGTGAACTCCTCCCACTGATGGATCGTTCCTGTATGAAACATCCATTGGAACCAAGGAGCTGCTTGTCCTTCCATCTTCAACCCTGCTAACTGCACCTTCAAATGAGGAGGAATCTGTTGCATGCTAAAGTAGAGCTCTGCCTTAAAAATCCAATTATTGGGATCAGACCCATGGAAAGATGGAATTTCCATCTTAACCGATTTCAAAAGCCGCTGATCAGGGGCTTCCTGATGGAAATGCGTATTCGGCATCGAAGAATGATTACTGGAACCCACTGAATGCGATTGAGGTTGAGAATGAATGATGAACTCCTTCAAACGTGCGTCCACCGCCATAATCGAATCAGTTAACACATCCAATTTCTGATTCAGATCCATGCGTGTAGCTTAAATCTCCCGCTGAAATTCCAAGCGAAGATCATCAGCCATTTCTTGAATCTTCATAGTCACATTGGTGTTCAAGATGAAAGCACCAAATGATACGAAGTATCAGGGAAAACAGAGAGACACAGAGAGAAAAACAAGAGAAATTGGTTTATTTCATTGATATCCTTCATTACATTCATCACTTAGTATTTATAGGTTCTGTTCCATTTCAAGCAGGGCACGTGGCCACATCTCAATGGGTACAATATAACTAACTACTAACTAACATAGTCATTCCTCCAAACTGGTGTTCTAGTTTTCCTCATTGACTTACGTGTGTTTGTAACAAAGTGTGGATTGAGTTAAAATCTTATTTGTTATTAAACTCTTTGATGTTTATATTATCAATATTAATCTATCAAAATTAAAAACAAATTTTTTAAGACATTTGCTATCTTTTTAATTTCATTTTAATGAGAACAAATAGTATTTTTATAAGTATGAGATTCTGCAGAAAATGAATAGCTTCATTTTTGAATTGAGGGGCAGAGAACAGGAATCAGAGAAGAATTTTGGGGAGAATTACGGAAAGAGAGAGAAATTTGATAATTTATTTTATCTATATCATCATTATCACAAATTCACCCACATGGGTTGTTGTAACTGAAAAAGCAAAAGAGAAATGAAACGGAATTGTAACAGAATTCCTAAAAGCAAACAATTGATATAGTAAGAATTATTCAAATAATCAAAAATTTACCCTGATTTTAATTGGGCTCAAGTTAGAATAAAGCCCAAAAGTCTTAATCAATATAAATAAAGTTAGGATTCTACATTTCAATGTAAAAAGCACAAGTCTCCCACCACCTCGAAGATAGAGAAACTACAGGTATATTACTCATGTTTTATATAGATAAGGATGGTTCAGTAATCAATTCAATTCATGTGTTAATATGCTTTCCGTTTCTTAGCTTTATTTAGAAATTTTCTGCATTATTATATGCATTCCAGTGTGCTTTCTGAAGTACAAAGTAAGTATTTGTTTTGTGAGATCTGAAGCATAATAGCCCTAATTTGTTCATCCTGATGATGATCGTTTGTTTAATTGTTTCGAACACGAAATTCTCAGAAATTGTCTTTATTTGTTCTTTCTATATTCCAATGTGGCATTTACCATGGTTCCTTAATGCTTTTGACGAAGTTTTATGCACATTGAAACTTGAATGGCTTATTTTCTTGTATCTGTTGCGCTTTGGGATTGCTTTTTTGTCCTCGTGTGATATTTAAAATAAAATAAAAAAACTAAAAAATGAAACTAAAAAACTTAAATCTGAAAAAAAAAAAAAAGAGAGAAGAAGAAGAGGAAAAGGAAATTGGTCAATCCTGAACGTCTCTGCATTCTGCAAAACCTCCTGCAGCAAGTAGCTATCATTTTCCAAGATTTGCTCGCTCACATGCACCTGTCACTTGTAAGCACAGGAGAAAAAAAAGAAGGAAAAGAGGTTGTTGGTGGTTCTCGTCGAATAAATCTTTGGTACTACTTACTAAAAATTAATATTACATGTTAGTTAAAAAAAAAAATTTGTCAAATTTTTTTCTCTACTCTATATATAATGTTCTCGTTGATAAAATGCATTGAATCTAAGTAGTACAAAGATTTATTCGTTCTCGTCAGTATTCTTTTTGAATCTTTGTGAGTTATTGGTTTTCTGAATCTATTTTGCCAATTATTTGATGGTTAAGTAGGTGAATGGACTCTGTCTACAAATTTTTGGCATCATTTATGCTTGTTTTGCCTCCGCTACCCTTGGCAAGATTAGGATAGAATTGAATAAATACGCAGAAAATTACAAAAATAAAAAAAATCAAAACACATGAAATTTAAGAAAAAAAAATAGTTTGTGTTGTCATGTTCCTTTTATTATTATTAGTTTGATTGTCTTTGTGACTTATACTTTTGTATAGTTTATTTTTTTGTTTGTGAAATGTGATCTAGTTTTTTTTCTTAAATTAATTAAAAAAGAAAAAGAAAAATCTTTTTTAAATCCACTCAACAACCTTGATTGTATGATACCTAGTTGCTGATTTCTCTTGTGATGGATCGTCTTGCTTTCTTATTCATGCGTGTTTGTATTTTTATTTCACTATGGCATTTACGATGGATGATTAATGCTTTAAACGAAGTGTTGTGCATTTTGGCATTTGAATCACAGGGTTTGGGAACATTTAGGGAAAATGAAGTGTTGATATGGTATGGTTTCACGTATCATTCAGAAGATATACAAATCCAAAAGGAGAAAATCATACAAAATGAATTTTTTTTTTCTATGTATGTAAATGATAGGAAAAACTACTCTTATGAATTTCTCTCCTACCTACTTTTCGATAACTGTGTCACTTTTTGTTTTTTTCTACAAATTTATCTCTATAACATAAGATAACTTATTTCCTTTAATATGACATTAATAAAACCCGTAAATGATATACAAATTGTTTTTCTATGTATCCAAAAGGATGTGTTCTAATTGTACGAGAAGTTTTGCGCATTTCTTAGGAGGGTTAACCATTCATCATTTTTTTGTGTGTGTTGCATTTCCGTTTTTGTACAAGTGTGCGTTGTGATACAGGTAAACCTTGGTTTTTTTAGGAGGGTAACCACTCATTACTTTTTTTAATGTGTATGTAGCATTTCTTTTTGTACATGTATGTGCTGTGGCATAGGTACCTTGGTTTTGTTGTAAAAAAATTTCAAACGTTGGGCAATAGTATTTCGTTCTCAGTGATGCTTCCTTCTTAGTTATTATTCACTACGATCTCTTGTTATAAATAAGTGCCACCCCTCATTCACTGCCATCCATTTCATTGTTGCATACAAACTCAGTCAGAAAACCTGAAACAATGGCTTGCCCATGGTGGGATGGTGACAAGGCTTGGAAATCGCGGGCCAAGGGTAAGAACCATGAGGAGCACAAGGCAGGGAACTATAGTGGGAAGATAAAGGACCAGAAACAGCCAGAAAAAGGCTATGAGCGTGTGGGAGGGTCGCACCTAGGAGAGCAAAAGGGTAAGAACAATGCAGAGCACAAGGAAGGGAACTATAATGGGAAGATAAAGGACCAGAAGCAGCCAGAAAAAAGCTATGAACGTGGATATGTTAAAGGCTATGAACATGGCTATGAGGATGGCTACACCAATGGTTATGAGCATGGGTATGAGTATGGTTATGACAACAGTGGGGCCATTGAATATGGTGAAAGGCACCATGGTCAAGACAGCAGTAGCATCAGTGAATCTGGCTACAATGTTGCCACTATTGGCTATATGCAACTTAGGTATGAGAATGGACATGGTGGCTGGAGCGACAGCGACTAGATCTTCTACGGCTTTTATGTTAAGGTGAGAATTCCTTTAGCCATAATTATATTCTCATTTATGTGATTTTTATCGTTATTTTTACCTGATTATCGTGCAACGGAAGTGGTGGTCTTATTTTCTTCTCACTTTGGGCAAAAATCACTTCCTTTTATTATTAAATCTGCTCTGACCTTTGATTTAATTATATATCTTATATTTCAAAATAAGGGCTAACAGTTGCTTTGCTCTCTTTTTTTTTTATACTATCTTCTTTTTTTTCTCATTTTTCTTGCAGGTGTGTGTGGTTGTGGAACCATAGCAGGGAAGTGTCTCACCTTAGAATTAGGAGTTGTTTAGTGAGAAATAGGAGTTTACTGTTTACATGTTATGTAAGACATGCATATGTGGTCATGGGCCATTTGACAAACAATTAAAGTAGGCCTTTGTTATCTAGGGGTGAATCAAACGAGTGTACTTGCTCGTCGACATGTTTGTTTTAATTTTCAAGCTTCTTATGAATGTGTTTTGATGTCTATGTTCAACGATTTTCAATGCTTAATACATCAATCAATGGCCACATGCGATGACTTGATTGACATTAGTTATACATCAATGGTTGTTGATTCCTAAATTAGTTTGTCCGCAATGACTTGATAGATGATACATGTTTTCATTTCGAATAAAATGACTAATGAGTCATATTTTTTTAATGCAATTTGTTGACTTAAAGTTCTGGACCTAATATATTTCTACAAATTACTCTGGAGGACTAGACAAGCAAAAATTTGAAAGGGATCAACATGCCAAGATATTTATTTACACATCAAAACAAAATAATTATTCAGTTCAGCAATGTGGTACATTTGGGGCATGGAATTATAGGATCAGTTCCTGCTTTAGTGTTTGGTTTACTTTATTCAGTTCAATTTTTATGCTTAATAAATATAATTAATGTAGAATAAAATAAACATCATAAATAATGGAAATGATTAAGGAAACAAAGTTAGCATTATTTCGCTCCAGTCTATAAGAAATTATAATTCATACATCTCTCACAGAAATTAGTCATTTATAACTCTGTAAAATTAAGTCGTTATTACAATCTCAAGTTTATGCCTTTTGTAAAAGCAACTAAAAAATCATCATACCTACCAAGTTGAGGCGAGAGATAATCACTATTTCAAACGTACTCAAAAGAAAAATTACTTAAAATATGATTATATTTATAGATAATTAATCAAAATATTAACTTATAAATTATTTCAAACAAGTATCACAAAAGAATGGTCTGAATGGACATATAAATTGAATTATATATACAATTTGCAACGCAACAAAGGACTCTTGGGCAGAATGGGAAGTGAAATCGAGCGGATCTCAGTGGATGAAATGAGTGACTGAGTATGCCTCTTGTATGAGGCTTTAGAGGGTTGCTCAAAGAAATGATCAACTATTGGGCCATTAGAAAGGAGACTCATCATTAAAAAGAATAAGTTTAAATTATATATATTGTCGTTATAAAGTATATGTTGATATAATTTTTAAGGTAATAACTTTAATTATAAAACATTTTTATTAAGTTAGGAATATATAATTGGATGATTTTGTAAAGAAGTTTCTACACTGTTAATTAGTTAAAATTACTTAAATTTTGAAAAAATTATGTATGATAAATTAAAATAGCAATGGTTTAATTTACCAAAAAAAAATAGCAATGGTTTATAATAAAATAAGTGTACATTTATAATATTTAAAAAATAATAATAACGAGATGTGAAGGCCTAAGGAAAGATACAAATTATTTCAATAAATGATTTAAATTTAATTTACTGTCAATAGATGGCTTATCAGTTATCATTATCATATTCTCAAAGTTTGAATAGGTGTGAACTGAATTAAAATCTCTTTGTTATCAAACTATGTTCTTTATATTATCAATATTAATCTATCAAAATTAAAAACAAAATATTTAAGAGATTTTTTTGTCTTTTAATTTCATTTTAAAGAGAACAAATTGTATTTTAATAAGAATGAGATTCTGCAGAAATGAATAGCACCATTTTTGAATTGAGGGACTTAGAACTGGAATTATAGAAGAATTTTGGGGAGAATTACGGAAAGAGAGAGAAATTTGATAATTATTTTATCAGGATAATATTTCTGCAGTTACCGCAGATAAGTTATCTGCAATTACTTTCAAAACGACGTCGTTTTGGAATTTAAAAATTAAATAATTATAATTATAAAGACAATAATAACCCTGAAATAAATTAAAATTACAAAAACACTATGATTTCTGAAAAAATGACGTCATATTAGGCTTATTGCAGATAACTTCTCTGCAGTTACTCGAGAAAAAGCGAACCCTTATTTATTTTATCTATAATTCTCATAGGGTTCGCTTTTTCTGCAGTAAACCTAATACGATGTCGTTTTGGGCGGAAATCATAGTGTTTTTATAATTTTAATTTATTTCAAGGTTATTATAGTCTTTATAATTATAATTATTTAATTTTTCAATCCCAAATCGACATTGTTTTAGGAATAAATGAAGATAATTTATCTCCATTAAATGCAGAAATATTATTCTTGATTCTCATTATCACAAATTCACCCACATGGGATGTTGTAGGGTTGGCAAAACGGGCCAACCCGACCCAACTCTTGTTCAACCCGAAAAAAACGAGCCGAGTTAGGGTTGACTCGAAAAATAAACGAGTCAGAAAATTTAACCCAACCCAACCCGAGTCGGGTCAGGGTTGGCTCGAAAAAATGAAAAATTAAAATAAATTTTCATTGATGCTATAACTTCTAATTTTTTTTTCTAAATTATTAATTCATTCCATACAAAGACATTATGTAGATAAACCATAGAAAATTCCTTTTTCATTTGGACCTGGACTTATTGGCAGTTGGCATCACATTCACAATGTCACACATACTATAAAAAAGGTCCTTAACGCAGGCTTATTGGCAGTTGCATGGTATTTTCGTTTGGGTCTTTGGAATTGAAATTTTAGATTTTAGCTTTCCACTTTATTTTCGTTAATTTTTATACTTTTATATTATTAAAAAAACAATATAAAAAAACCATAACCCGCGAGTCAACCCGTTTGACTCGTGAGTTGGTTCAATTTTTTTCGAACTGAAACGAGTCAGGCTAACTTGAGTTACTAGCTTATTTTTCTTACTCCAACCCGACTCATTTTAGCCGAGTTGAGTTGGCTCCTTTTTGCCGAATCTAGGTTGTTGTAAGTTGTAACTGAAAGCAAAACAGAAATGAAAACGCATTGCAGCAGAATTCCTAACAACAAACAATTGGTGCAGTTATTCTCCAAAAATAAATAATAATAAAAATAATAATAAAATAAAATTGGTGCAGATAGAAGGATTGGGCTCAGGTTAGAATATAAGTTAGGGTTCTTAGTTTTCTAAGTAAAAAAACACAAGTGTTGTTGGGAAATGGAATGAGGGAGCCCAAAACCCTTTGCAAAGGATACATCCACCAATGGGCCAAATGACAAACAATAATAAGTGGGCCGACACCACATCTTAACCCAAAATCTTAAGGTTGCAGGTTTATGGGTCTTTCACACTTATATGGTCATCACTTGGTCTATGTCTAGTCTATGTGGTACTTCTTTACAACTCATACTTGATTATTTTCAACAAGTCTCCCACCACCTTGAAGATAGAGAAACTTATTGGAACAAATACAGGTATATTACTCATGTTTTACTTAGATAAAGATGGTTCAGTAATCAATTCAATTCATGTGTTAATATGCTTTCGGTTTCTTAGCTTGATTTAGAAATTTTCTGCATTATTATATGCATTTCAGTGTGCTTTCTGTAGTACAAAGTCAGTATTGGTTTTTTGATATCTGAAGCGTTATAGCCCTAATTTGTTATTTCTATATTCCAATGTGGCATTTACCATGGTTCATTAACGTTTTGACGAAGTTTTATGCACATTGAAACTTGAAAGGCTTATTTTCTTGTATCTGTTGCGCTTTTGGATTGCTGTTTTGTCCTTATGCGATTTTTAAAATAAAATAAAAAACTAAAAAATGAAACTAAAAAACTTAAATCTGAAAAAAAAAAAAAAAGATGAGCAAAGGAGGAAAAGAAAGTTGGTCAATCCTGAACCTCTCTGCATTCTGCAAAACGTCTCCAGAAAGGAAATATTTATTATGGTTCAGGACTATCTAATCATCTGGTGCTTCCTCTCATATTATCAATTTTTTCTTTCTTCTTTTACTCCTATTTTTTTTTTTTCTTTTCAATTTTTCCCTTTTATTTATAATAAGAGACCACTTAAAAATGGTGATTCCGGATCACAGTAAATAATCTCCTGAAGCAAGTAGCTGTCATTTTCCAAGATTTGCTCGCTCACATGCACCTGTCACTTGTCAAGCACAGAAGAAAAAAAAAAGGAAACGAGGGTTGTCGGTGGAGAGAATATTCAGTGAACTAAAGAAGAAAAGAGAGAGAGAGAGGAAGAAAGAAGAGAGGGAGGGAATAAGGCTATGTGATTACTGTTTTTAAAAATAATTTTTTAATTTTCACAACAAAAAAATTCGTTTGATAACACTAGTTTCATAAAAGAAGTTTTAAAATTTGTAATTTTTTTTTTTTTTATAAAATCAAATTTAAAGAACAAATCTGAGTTATTTTTGTTTTCTGTTTTGGTTTTTAACTTTTAAAATAGAAAAAAAAACATAAAAATATGTATTTCCATAATTATTTTATAAAAAAAACCGAAACATGTCCAAATTTCCTTGTCGGTGTTCTCATTACTATTTTTTTTTTCGTATAAACATCACTATTCTTTTTGAAATCTTTGTGAGTTATTGGTTTTCTGAATCTATTTTGTCAATTATTTGATGGTTAAGACCTGTTTGAATGAGTTTTTTTCTCTTTCAAAAGTTGTTTTTTTAAAAAAAAAAAAAGCACTTCTTACGTTCTCGTTTCTTTTGGAAAGGAGATGTCATAAAAAAAGTAAAAAATCTATTTTTTTCAAAGTTGAACTTTTTAACTTCTAAAATAAATAAAAGACAAAAGTTAAATATTTTTTCAAAAAACTAAATATTTTTATAAAAATATAAATAGCTTTAATTGTTATAAAAAATAATTTTAAAATAAATAAGAAATAAAAGTTATTTATTTAAGAAACACAAATAAACGGGCTCTCAGTAGGTCAATGGACTCTATCTACAAAATTTTGGCATCATTTTTATATGCTTGTTTTGCCTCCGCTACCCTTCGCAAGATTAGGATAGAATTGAATAAATACGCAGAAAATTACAAAAATCAAAACACATGAAATTTAAGAAAAAAAAAAGTTTGTGTTGTCATGTTCCTTTTATTATTATTATGGTTTGATTGTCTTTTTGACTTATACTTTTGTATAGTTTATTTTAGAGTTTTATAAGAGTTATGTTGTAGGAAAAGTGATTGTGTAATATTATAGAGATTCGTTTTGCGTGCCTTAATTTTTTATTTATTTTTTTGTTTTAAAAAATGTGGGCCCCACAAAATATTGTGAGTGTAGGAAAGTTTGTTGTGTTATGTTAAAGGATAAAATGAAAACCCTTTATTTTATTGGTAGTGAAATGTGATCAAGTTTTTTTCTTAAAATAAATAAAATATAAAAATAAAAATCCTTTTTAAATCCACTCAACAACCTTGGTTTTATGATACCTAGTTGCTGATTTCTCTTATGATGGATCGTCTTGCTTTCTTATTCATGCGTGTTTGTATTTTTATTTCAGTATGGCATTTACGATGGATGATTAACGCTTTAAACGAAGTGTTGTGCATATTGGCATTTGAATCACAGGGTTTGGAAACTTTTAGGCCTATTTGGTATGCCGAATTTTTTGGAATTCTAAATTTTTGATTTTCAAATATTATTGTAAACTGAATGTAAAAATTATATTTTTGAAAATTGAGATTTCGGAATAAAAAAAAATTTCTCCTCTGCCAAACGTTCCTTGAAAAAATGAAGTGTTGATATGGTATGGTTTCACCTCACGTATCATTCAGAAGATATACAAATCCAAAAGGAGAAAATCATACAAAATGAAAAAAAAAAAATCTATGTATGTAAATGATATACAAATCCTTTTTCTATGTATCCAAAAGGATGTATTCTAATTGTATGAGCAGTTTTGCGCATTTGTTAGGAGAGTTAACCATTCATCATTTTTTTTTGTGCGTTGCATTTCCGTTTCTGTACAAGTGTGCCATGTGACACAGGTAACCTTGGTTTTTTTAGGAGGGTAACCACTCATTCCCTTTTTTAATGTGTATGTAGCATTTCTCTTTTGTACAGGTGTTTGGGGAGGGGGAACAGTGACTATTTTGTTACCGTTGGCAAAAATATATATTAAAATCTCACGTCAAAAAAGTAAATTTTGTCAAAATGTCACGTGACATATTTCGCTACACTGTGTAGGAAATATGTGTGCAAATAATTCGCTACACGGTGTAGCGAAATATGCCACATCAGAACCAAAAATGTCACGTGTCAAACAGGAAGAATTTCGTTACACAATGTAGCAAAATTCTCACACGTGAAATTTTTGGTTCTGCGCATTCTGACGTGACATATTTTGCTACACTGTGTAGCGAATTATTTGCACACATATTTCGCTATACAGTGTAACAAAATATGACACGTGATATTTTGATAAAATTTAATGTTGGTGTGACATTTTGGTATTGTTTTGGGCCAACAGTGACACTTTAGTCACTGTTGCTGCTGAGGGCCTGTTGCGTAGGTTCCTTGGTTATATTGTAATTTTATTTCAAACTTTGGACAATAGTATTTCCTTCTCAGGCATGCTTCCTTCTTAGTTATTATTCACTTCTCTTGTTATAAGTGCCACCCCTCATTCACTGCCCTCCATTTCATTGCTGCATACAAACTCAGTCAGAAAACCTGAAACAATGGCTTGTCCATGGTGGGATGGTGACAAGGCTTGGAAATCGCGGGCCAAGCGTAAGAGCAATGAGGAGCTCAAGGCAGGGAACCATTATGGGAAGATAAAGGACCAGAAGCTGCCAGAAAAAGGCTATGACTATGAGCGTGTGAGAGGGTCGCACCAAGGTGAGCAAAAGGGTAAGAACCATGCGGAGCACAAGGCAGGGAACTATAGTGGGAAGATGAAGGACGAGAAACAGCCAGAAAAAAGCTATGAGCGTGGATATGTAAAAGGCTATGAACGTGGCTATGAGGATGGCTACACCAATGGTTATGAGCATGGGTATGAGTATGGTTATGACAACAGTGGGGCCATTGAATGTGGTGAAAGGCACCATGGTCAAGACAGCAGTAGCATCAGTGAATCTGGCTACTCTGTTGCCCGTATTGGCTATATTGGCGTTATTGAACATGGTGGCTGGAGCGACAGCGACTAGATCTTCTACTGCTTTTATGTTGAGGTGAGGAATTCCTTTAGCCTTAATCATATTCTGATTTATGTGATTTTTATTGTTATTTTTACCTGATTATCCCACAGAGGAAGTGATGGTCTTATTTTCTTCTCCCTTTTAGCAAAAATCACTTCCTTTCATTATTAAATCTGCCCTGACCTTTGATTTAACAATATATCTTATATTTCAAAATAAGGGCTAACAGTTGCTTTACTCTCTCTCTCTCTCTCTCTCTCTCTCTCTCTCTCTCTCTCTTGTTCTATCATCTTATTTTTCGCATTTTTTTTTGCAGGTGTGTGGTTGTGGAACCATAGTAGGGAAGTGTCTCACTAGGAGTTGTTTAGTGAGATATTATGATGTTTTTAAGTGTCAAATGAAAAAAAAAAATAGTAGTTTACATGTTATGTAAAATATATGGATATGTGGTCAGGGGCCAGTTGACAAACAATTAAAGTAGGCCTTTGTTATCTAGGGGTGAATCAAACGAGTTTACTTGCTCGTTAACATGTTTGATGTTTGTTTGTACTTTTAAGCTTGTTATAATTGTGTTTGTGTTTATGTTTATGTATATGCTCGATGCTCGATGCTCGATGCTTAAATCATATGCATATGTGGTCATGGGCCATTCAAGCTTCTTATGAATGTGTTTGATGTCTATGTTCAATGCTTAAATCATATTTAAAAACTGATTGATAAAAGATCAAGTTCTAAGTAAGACATAAACAAACATACAAATATTTTTACTTTCATGTTTGAGGGTCGGATAACAAATGAAATAAAGATTATTATAACGAGGTGCCAGCATTAATGTCAGGTCACAAGGGAACAAAGAGCCCAAGCTTGTACGATCAAGCGATTTAAAGTTGGAAAATTGGTCATGTTTGGGCCCAAAGTTGAACCCAGAGAGCCACTTTTGCCTAAAGTTAAATAATTGAGACTAAAAAGAAAAAGAAAAAAAGTTTTTGATTCATGGGATTTGTGGAGAAAATCTTGGATACGTCAGATATAGATACATCTTTATCTAATAGGAAAAGTTTTTGAGATTTAGTGGAGATAATAATAAAAAAGGGTATAAATGAAAAAATAATTTCCCTATTTAAAAAAAAATGTACCAAAGTTGATATATCTGATGTATTGAAAAAATTTCCGGATTTGAGAGTGTGACATCAGTTGGTTTAAAACTTATCCTCACCTTTCTACAAAAAAAAAAAAAAAAAAAAAACTTATCTTCACCTATTACAGTAGGCGTTAATTGGTTGACCCGTTCTTTCAGTTCAATGTTATTGGGTTAGCTGATTTTAATTGTTTTAGTTGAAATTTAGAATAAGTATGATTGGTTTTCTACTTTTATGCAATTGATAGGTTGGCCCTTTTTTCTATGCTTAAAAAGTTTGATATGGCCCAATTCAAGCTAGATTATGGCTAAGTCAAGAAGGCCTCAAATATTGTCTTTATTTGTTCTTTCTATGTTCCAACGATCTTGTATAGTTTGTTTCATTGGTTGTGAAATGTGATCAAGTTTTTTTCTTAAAATAAATAAAAAAGAAAAAGAAAACCCTTTTTAATTACATCCACTCAACAATCTTGATTGTATGATTTTCTCTAATGATGGTTCGTCTTGCTTTCTTATTCATGCGTGTTTGTATTTCTATTTCAGTATGGCATTTACGATGGATGATTACTGCTTTTTATCGAAATGTTATGCATTTTGCCATTTGAATAACTTATTTCAATCACCGGCGGGGTTGGGAACTTTTAGGAAAAATGAAGTGTTGATATGGTTTGGTTTCCCGTACCATTGTGAATATATACAAACACGCATGAAAACAAAAGTACTTTATTTTCTATGTATGTATCTGATATAAAAAAAATAGTTAATGATGATAAGTTTTTTGGAAAAACAACTCTCATGTTGTTTTCTTCTTGCAGTGACCTTTAGATTTTTATATAGTATTTTTTATTTTTTTATTTTTTAATAGATATAATTCCATACAAAATATGTCTATGACATGATATATCTGTCTCCTAAAAAGTGGTTGGAATTTTTTAAACTGGGGATAAAGAAATGGAAAAAAAAAAAAAGGATTTTGCTATTAGAAGCTTCGACGTGACTGTCCTCCGGAGAGTGAAAAAAAAAGAAAATTTTGTATTCTAGTGGTATGAGCAGTTTTGTGCTTTTTTTGTGTATGTGGTATTTCCGTTTTTGTACAAGTGGCGTTGTGACACAAGTACCTTGGTTTTTGTTTGGAGGGTAACCACTCATTACCTTTTTTAATGTGTATGTAGCATTTCTCTTTTGTACCAGTGTGTGCTGTGGCATTGGTACCTTGGTTTTATTGTAATTTCATTTCAAACGTTGGACAAAAGTATTTCCTTCTCGGCCATGCTTCGTTCTTAGTTATTATTCACTTCTCTTGTTATAAATAAGTGCCACCCCTGATTCATGCCCTCCACTTCATTGCTGCATACAAACACAAGTCAGAAAACCTGAAACAATGTCTTGCCCATGGTGGGATGGTGATAAGGCTTTCAAATCGCGGCCCAAGGGTAAGAACCATGAGGAGCAGAAGGCAGGGAACCATTATGGGAAGATAGAGGACCAGAAAAAAGCTATGAGCGTGTGGGAGGGTCGCACCAAGGAAAGCAAAAGGGCAAGAACAGTGCAGAGCACAAGGCAGGGAACAATAGTGGGAAGATAAAGGACCAGAAATAACCTATGAACGTGTGGGATGGTATGGACATTTATGTGATTTTTATTGTTATTTTTACCTGATTATCCCGCATAGGAAGTGGCGGTCTTATTTTCATCTAACTTTGGGCAAAAATCACTGCCTTTTATTATTAAATCTGTTATGACCTTTGATTTATTCATGTATCTTTTATTTCAAAATAAGGGCTAACATTTGCTTTACTCTCTCGTTTTGTTCTTATTTATTATTATTATTATCTTTCTTTTTTTGCTTCTTTTTTTTTGGCAGGTTTAAGGTTGTGGAACCAGGAAGTGTCTCACCTCAAATAGCTATGTCGCACCGAGGAGAGCAAAAGGGTAAGAACAATGCAGGGCCCAAGGCAGGGAACCACAGTGGGAAGATAAAGGACCAGAAGCAGCCAGAAAAAACCTATGAACGTGTGGGATGGTATGGACATTGATGTGATTTTCATTGCTGTTCTTAGTTCTTACGTGATTATCCCACTGAGGAAGTGGTGGTCTTATTTTCTTCTTACTTTGGGCAAAAATCACTTCCTTTTATTATTAAATCTGCTCTGACCTTTGATTTAACCGTATATCTTATATTTCAAAATAAGGGCTAACAGTCGCTTTATTCTCGTTTTTCTTTTTTTCCTACTATCTTTATTTTTCGCTTTTTTTTTTTTTTTTTTGCAGGTGTGAGGTTGTGGAACCAAAGTAGGGAAGTGTCTCACCTTGGAATTAGGAGTTGTTTAGTGAGACATTATGATGTTTTTAAGTGACAAATGAAAAAAAGAAAATAGAAAATAGTAGTTTACACTTTACATGTTAGGTAAAACATATGCATATGTGGTCTGAGGCCATTTGACAAACAATTAAAGTAGGCCTTTGTTATCTAGGGGTGAATCCAACGAGTTTACTTGCTCGTTAACATGTTTGACGTTTCTTTCAACTTGAAGCTTGTGATGATTGTGTTAGAGTTTATGTTTATATATATGCTCGATGCTTAAATCATTGATATTGAACAAAATTTAAAAACTGATTGGTAAAAAACGAAGTTGTAAACAGACATGATGAAACAACCATGTATAAATGGGTCAGGTCTCAAGGGAACGACCACTCTTGGTTAAGTTAAATAGAGAAAAAAGAAAAAAGAAAAACAGACTATTACATCTTTTAATGGGTCACCCTGGTTTGTGAGTGTGACATCGTTGGTTTGAAACTTATCCTCGCCTATTACACTAACCAGTAGGTGTTAATAGGTTGAGCCTGTTTTGCTGTTCAATGTTTTTGGGTTAGCAGATTTTAATTGGGTTAGTTGAAATTTAAAATCAGTACGATCGGTTTTCCACTTTTCTGCAATTACTAGTTTGGCCCATTTTTCAGTGTTTGATAAGTTAGACATAGCCAAATTAAACCTAAATTATGACCAAGTCTAGCAGGCTTCAAATATTGTTGAACAATTGATATCAAGTCTTATTGTTTCGGCCATTTTTGCTATGGGTGCTTAGTTTTAGGCATGCACATTGAGAATACTGTTGCCCGAGATGTAAATGCGCAAGAGCATTGTTATATGCTCCAAAAAAAAGAGAGAGAATATATAAACTTTTTTTTAATTAACGCTGAAATTTAAACTTATTAAATAATTACCAAAAAAATATCTTATTTAATTTATAAACTGTACCAATTGATTATTTTGTCTTACTAAAGGATTTGTATGTGGCACGATTTTATTTTTCATTTGTAAGGTATCTATAAAATTCGTTAATTTATGTATTAAAATCCATATATTTTTTATTTATTTGAACTGTTTGAAAATAAATAAATGATATCGAAATCAATTATTTATATATATAATACATAATAATTAAAATTACTGCAAGTTTGGTAATTTTTGCTAAGAAAATGGTTGCTTTCTTTAAAAAAAATCTTTTTTGTTACCAAAGAAAACAAAATTAGAATAAGTTAGATCAAACTAGAAGTAAGCATTGTATAATTTAGTTTGAATCCAAGAAGAGGAGAAAGGAACGGCCACGTGTGACTTGATTGACATGAATTACATTTCAATGGTTGTTGATCCTAAATTAGTTTGTCCGCAATGACTTGATACATGCTTTCATTTCAAATAAAATAATTAACGAGTCAAAATGATTATTTATTTACACATCAAAGCAAAACAATTGTTCATTCCGTTGGAATTTGAATTGCTTATTTTATTATGGGGCATGTTATATTTACAAATTTGTTTTGTTTATTAACTCTTACAAACTATATTATTTTTTTTTTCAGAAGAACACTAAGTTTCACTATATTCTCACGAGAAAATATAATGTAATTTATAAAAATTTGTCAAAAAAATTTATAAACGAATCTTCTCCTTTTATTATATCGCTATTGCGTTTGGGATTATCTTTTCTTTCTCTGTGTATAATCATCACCTTATTTTGTCCTTACGTGAAATTTTTAAAATAAAATAAAAATAAAAATTAAATTTGAAAAAAAAAAGGAAAGAGAGAGAAGGTTTTTATGTTTCTAACACATGAGTTTTATGTTTATCATTTTTTTTTTTAAGGAATATGCTGGATTGGAATTGGAGGGTTAGAATTTCCCATATTCATAGGGAAGGGAATGGGGTTGCCGATTGGATGGCCTCTTTTGCCTACTCCTTTGATTGGTCTTTACAAGAGTTTGACTCGCCTCCTTCTGGTTGTCGTGACAAACTTGAAAGGGACTATGTAGGAGTAGTTTGGTCTAGGAGGCGTTCCTAGTTTCTTTTTTTGTTTTTATGTTTCCTGTTTGTTTTTTTTTTATGTTTATCATTTAACATAATATAACTTCACTTTTCTACACACACATTAAAGAGGTGGGGTCCATATGTTTTTTTTTCTCCATTTCACTTTCTCTCTCTTTTGATGTGAGAGTTGAAAAGAACACTTACATTATGTTACATAACACTAATAAAACCCTAAAAAGTATTACAAAAGATGAGCAAAAGAGGAAAAGGAATTTGGTTAATCCTGAACATCTCTGCATTCTGCAAAACCTACTGCAGCAAGTAGCTATCATTTTCCAAGCCCCTTCACAAGCACCTGTCCATTGTCAAGCACAGAAGAACAGAAAAGAAAAATAAGTTGTCGGTGCTTCTCATCACACTATTCTTTTTGAATCTTTTTGAGTTATTTGGTTTTATGAATTTATTTTGCCAACCATTTAATGCTTAAGTAGCCGAATGGGTTATGTCTAGTCTACAAAATTTCGGCATCATTTCTTATGCTTGTTCTGCCTCCACCACCCTTCGCAAGATTTAGGATAGAATTGAATAAAAATTAAAAAGGCAGAACTATACATTCTCCAAAAATAAAATAAAATGATCGTCTTGATTGTATGATGCCTAGTTGCTGATTTCTCTTATGATGGATCGTCTTGCTTTCTTGTTCATGCGTGTTTCTCTTTTTATTTCAGTATGGCATTTACGATGGATGATTAATGCTTTTTAACGAAATGTTAAGCATTTTGGCATTTGAATCACCGTGGTTGGGAACATTTAGGAAAAAATCAAGTGTTGATATGGTTTGGTTTTCCGTCTCATTATGAATATATACAAGGGCTTTTATAATTATCAAGTTATATTTGAAAATTGAAATCATATGTTGTAGAGATAAAAAAATATGTGAGACCCATATATTAGAAAAAAATTATATGTAAGAACCACATCAGTACGGAAATCGAAAGATAGGAAGGAAGATTTTAATTCTCATGTTAAATGAGAATTATAAAACACTATATACAAACCCAAAAGGGGAAAAACATACAAAATAAAAAAAAAATAGTTTATTTTATATGTATTTATCTGATATAAAAATAGAAAAAAATATGTATCATTTCATAGATACAAAGAGGTGAGACCTACATCTCTATTCTCTCTTTTTTTGTCTTTTTTTTTTTGTGAGATTCACACTTTTTTTTTATTTTGAAGATATCTCAATCGATTTATTTTTTCGCGATTAATCCAATTCGAAGCGTATCATATTAAAGTTTTAAACACCATAATTTGGTGGACCCACACCTTTTTGTATCGACACATTTTTCCCATAAAAATCTTGTTTTAATGATAATAAGTTTTTGTAGTTCCATGCGGCTAAAGCACCGTTTTAAAGTTTTTGGACAAAAGAATTGTCTGGTTAAAGTTGATTGGATAAATTTTTCCAAAGTAATGCAGTCAAACATGTCAGTTATGCTGACGGGACTAGTCCCGTCAATGATACTGACGGGACTCGTGCCACGTCAGCGCCACGTAGGCAGTCCAATTACCGTAAAGCTTCGGAAAGCCATAACTTGTGACTCGGGTATCCAAATCAGATGATTTTTTTTTTATTTCACATAACTTTTCAAGATTTACGTAATGACACCTCATTTGATATATTTTATCTCCCATAAACATAACGAGTCCCGTCAGTATCAGTGACGAGACTAGTCCCGTCAGCATAGGTGACATGTTTGACTGCATTACTTTGAAAAAACTTATCCAATCAACTTTAAACGGGCAATTCTTTTGTCTAAAACTTTAAAATGGTGCTTTAGCCGTTCCATGCATACACCGGATTTTGCTAGAAGCTCCAGCATGACTATCCTAGGGGGGAAAACAAAAAAGAAAAGAAAAGAAAACCTAGTGGTTCAGTGTGTACGAGCAGTTTTGTGGCTTTTTTGTGTGTGTGTGTGTGAGTGTGGCATTTTCCTTTTGTACAAGTGTGCGTTGTGGCACAGGTTCCTTGGTGTTTTACAAGGGTAACTAATCATTACTTTTTTTAACTTGTATGTAGCATTTCTCTTTTGTACAAGTGACTGTGACTGTGTGCTGTACCTTGGTTATATTGTAATTTTAGTTCAAACGTTGGACAATAGTATTTCATTCTCAGTCAAGCTTCCTTCTTTGACGTTATTATTCACTTTGATCTCTTGTTATAAGTATTCACTTCCCTCCATTTCATTGCTACATACAAACACACTCAGAAAACCTGAAACAATGTCTTGCCCATGGTGGGATGATGACAAGGACGAGAACCTGCCAAAAAAAGGCTATAATAAGAGTGTGGGAGGGTCACGCCAAGGAGAGCAAAAGGGTAAGAACCATGCAGAGCACAAGACAGGGAACTATAATGGTAAGATAAAGGATCAGAAACAGCCAGAAAAAGGTATGTAAGTGGATATGCAAAAGGCTATCAAAGTGGCTACAAGGATGGCTATAACAATGGTTATGAGCATGGGTGTGAGTGTGAGTGTGAGTGTGAGTGTGCTTATGACAGCAGTAGCGGCAGTGAATATAGTGATGTGTACCATGATGAAGACAGCAGCAGCAGCAGCAGCGAATCTGACTACTGTGCTGGTTATTACTATGAACATAGTTATGTGTATGGACATGGTGGCTGGAGCGACACCGACAGCGACTGCGACAGCGACAGCGACTACAACTGGATCTTCTAGTGCTTTTATGTTGGTTGAGGTGAGAAATCGTTTAGCCTTACTTATATTATAATTTATGTGATTTTTATTCTTATTTTTACAAGATTATCCCGCGGAGGAAGTGGTGGTCTTATTTTCTTCTCACGTTGTGCAAAAACGACTTCCTTTTATTATTAAATCGTCTCTGACCTTTGACATATGTTTTTTTTTTTTTCTATTTTATATTTTTGTTTTCTCATTTTTTTTTGCAGGTGTGTGGTTGTGGAACTATAGTAAGGAAGTGTCTCACCTTAGAATTAGGAGTTGTTCAGTGAGTTTACATGTTGTGTAAGACATATGCGTATGTAGTCATGGGCCATTTGACAAACAATTAAAGTAGGCCTTTGTTATCTAGGGGTGAATCAAAACGAGTGCACTTGCTCGTGAACATAAACGTTTTAACTTTCAAGCTTGTTATGAATGTTTTTGATGTCTATGTTCAATGATTTTCGATGCCTTGAATCATTCATGTTGAACAAAATTTAAAAACTGATTCGTAAAAAATGAAGTTGTAAGTAGACATGAAGAAACATATATATATATATATATATATATATATATATATATATATATATTTTGGTAAGCAACATACATATATTTTTACTTTCATGTTTGAGGGTAGGATAACTGGATAACAAACGAAATCAGGATTATTATGTGGTACCAGCTGGAACGCATTAATGAGGTGCCATCATTTTTGTAAGGTCACAAGGGAACAAAGAGCCCAAGCTTGTACGATCAAGCGATTCATAAAGTTGTGAAATGGCCCAAAGTTGAAGCCAGAGAGCCACTTTTGCCTAAAGTCAAATAATTGAGAGAAAAGTTTTTTTAAAAAAAATGTATATATATATAACTGAGAGAGAAAAAAAAACAGTTTATGTGGAATATTTACATCTTTTAATGGGTCACCCTGGTTTGTGAGTGTGACATCAGTTGGTTTAAAACTTACCCTCACCTATTACAGTAGGCGTTAATTGGTTGACCCTTTCTTTCAGTTCAATGTTATTGGGTTAGCTGATTTTAATTGTTTTAGTTGAAATTTAGATTAAGTATGATTGGTTTTCTTTTTTGGTAAAGAGGTTTTCTACTTTTATGCAATTGATAGGTTGGCTCTTTTTTTATGCTTAATATGGCCCAATTCAAGCTAGATTATGGCTAAGTCAACCAGGCCTCAAATATTGTTGAATAACTGATAGCAAGGTCTTATTGCTTGGCCCATTTTGGCTATGATGGCTTAATGTTAGGCATGCGTACTGACAATATTGCTGCACCAGCTGTAAATACGCAATGTTACATGTTCAAAAAAGAAAGAAAGAGAATAAATAATTATCTTAGACTTTTTTTTTTCGTAAATTAACTCTGAATTTTAAATGTTATTTAAAATCAACAAAAAAGAAATCATATTTAATTTATAAACTATGACTATTATTCCAATTGATTATTGTCTCACTGACGGATTTATATGTGGCAAGATTTTAATTTTTCATTTGTAAGGTATATCTAAAATCCATCAATTTATTTATGAAAACCCTTATTTTGTATGTATTTTAACTTTTTGAAAATAAATAAATAAATAAAATGGAATGTAATTAAACATTTTATAAATCCTATGTAATTAAATAAAATGGAATTGATTTCAAGTGTTGACAACAAAAAACGTTGTTCGATTTAACAACCTTGAGTTTGGGTTGGTTTCTCAAGGAAGACGCTCCTAATTTGGAAGAAGGACAACAATTTGATAAGGAGAAGGTTGTTGCGGTTGACGCATGGAAGCCTTCTGATTTTCTCTGCCGAAACTATATCCTCAATGGTCTAGACAATTCCTTGTATAATGTGTATAACACTTTGAAAACACCAGTAATAAATTATGAGAAAGTCTAGACAAGAAGTACAAAATAAAGGATACCAGCTTGAAAAAGTTCATAGTCCGTAGATTTCTAGACTTCAAAATGGAAGACTCTAAGAATGTGATGAGTCAAGTTGAAGAACTTCAAGTAATAGTGCATGAAATTCATGCCAAAGGCGATGACCTTATGTGAATTATTCTAGGTTGCTACATTTACTAAAATGCCCACCATCCTGGAAGGATTTTAAGAATTATCTCAAGCATAATTATAAGGAGATGTCACTTGAAGATTTGATTGTGAGGTTGAGGATAGAAGTAGACAACAAGATTTCTGAAAAGAGATTTGACAACAATCTTGTGGTCTCTTGGGCCAATGTTGTTGAAGAAGGTCAAGGTCGAAGAAGCGAAAACATTTTGAAGATGGAAATGCTAAACAAGGTAAAGGCAAAAAGTTCAAAGGCAATTGTTACAATTGCGGTAATCCTAGCCACTGTGCAAAGTATTGTAAGAAGCCACATAAATCCAAAAAGAAGAAGACTACTCAAGCCAACATGGTTGATATCGCTTGTAAAAAAGTTGAAAATCTGAACTTGTTGGCGGTGGAGTTGGAGTGTAACCTAGTGGGAGACACTAAGGAGTGGTGGGTGGACACTAGTGCCACCAGGAATATTTGTACAAACAAATGGATATTCTCCTGTTACACTCTTGTGAAGAATGATGAGAAACTCTATATGGGTAATTCATCTACTTCAAAGGTTGAAGGTGTTGGGAAGGTGACTTTGAAGATAACTTCTGGCAAGATCGTGACACTTAATGATGTGCTCCATGTGCTTGATATTCGCAAGAAGTTAGTGTCTGGATCTCTTATGAGCAAAAACTTATATTTGTTTATGATAAGTTTGTACTTTCCAAGAATGATGTGTATGTAGAAAAAAAGCTACCTTAAGTAGGGCCTTTTCAAACTTAATGTAATGAGTGTAACCAATGATGATGTTTAATATTAATAATAATATTTGCTCGAGTCTTGTATTTTATTGCATAAAAGATTAAGACATGCTAATTTAAGTTAATTAAAAGTTTAATTTATTTAGATTTATTGTCTTTCATTCTTTTTTGTAAAAAAATAATAATAATGAACCTCACTTTATTTGGGTTGAGCATAAAATGAACTTTTCACCTATTACATGATAGAAATATAGTTTTTTTATGAATTTATTTTGCCAATTATATGATGGTTAAGTAGTTGAATGGGCTCTGCTACAAATTTTTGGCATCATTGCTTATGCTTGTTCTGCCACCGCTATGCTTCGCAAGATTAGGAAAGAATTGAATAAAATGGCAGAAATATACATTCTTAAAAAAAAAAAAGGATCGATCGTCTTGATTGTATGATGCCTAATTGCTGATTTCTCTTATGATGGATCATCTTACTTTCTTGTTCATGCATGTTTGTATTTTTATTCCAGTATGGCATTTACGATGGATGATTAATGCTTTTTAACGAAACATTATGCATTTTGGCATTTGAATCACCGTGGTTGGGAACATTTAGGAAAAAATGAAGTGTTGATATGGTTTGGTTTCTCGTATCATTGTGAATATATACAAACCCAACAGGAGAAAAAAATTACAAAAAATACTTACAAAAAAAATTACAAAATGAAAACAAAAATATTTTATTTTCTATGTATGTATCTGATATAAAAATATTTGTTTTGATACAGGATTTTGCTATTAGAAGGTCCGGCATGAATATCCTAGGGGAAAAAAAAAAAAACCTTGTGTGTTCAGTGTACGAGAAGTTATGTGCCTTTTTTGCGTGTGTATAGTAGGGGTGAAAGTGGGCTGGCTGGGTCAAGTTTTGTCCCGAAAAGTCCAAACATACATAAAAAAATTTCAATTTAGCCTACCCCAAGCCTAATACGAATCTAACTGTTAGTCTGACTTGGTCCATTTGTAAAAAAACAAATGACCTGACCTAGCCCGTTAGCCTGTTAATTTTTAATTTTCAAGTAGAACCATAAATCAATTTTATAAAATACTC
This sequence comes from Gastrolobium bilobum, assembly GCF_033153095.1. Taxonomy (NCBI): domain Eukaryota; kingdom Viridiplantae; phylum Streptophyta; class Magnoliopsida; order Fabales; family Fabaceae; genus Gastrolobium; species Gastrolobium bilobum. The sequence goes on from NW_026895409.1 coordinate 72,380, forward strand.
AAATTTTGTTGCAAAACCAAAAATCATAATTTCAACGTCCAAACAGAATCATGAATTACAACAAAACTCATACAATCTGTGTTGCCTTGCTAACAGTTGTGCAAGTAATGCGCGCAACTATACGCGACAACAAGTAATATAGGGCTTTTGTGAGTCCCAATTATTGTTCCCACAAGGATCTTTGCGTTCTAACTTGAAATAAATTGGTAATTTCTAAAAGAACTAAGAATAAAAACAAATAAAATTAAATGCTACTACTATTCTCAACTAGTGTACTGGAAATGTTTTTGTGGAAATTTTCTCTTCTTAAAACAGTGATTTTTGTTGGTGAAGGATCTTTAACTACTGCCTAAAAAAGTTACTTACTTGAAAGACTTGCAAACTAATTTGTTTTTAATGATTTTCTTTTAAAATTGTTAGACAGAAAAATACTTTCAAATTTGAATAAAAATAACAAGTGACAAAATTTTGGTTTTAAAATCAGTATTTAGAAATGAGTTGGGTTTTCAATTTCCCCTTCACTCAAACGTCATTAGGATGCTTTAATATAAAACAGAAAATGCTTTCAGCTTAACGAAAATAATAGAGCAACTGTTGTTTCCCAACATCAATTTTCTTCCACTGACAACATTTGGCATATCCCTATGTCATTGTTGTCTTAGGACTTTGAGACACAATTTTCACAAGTTACATGGGGGTAACTCCATCCCTGAAGCCATACCCATTGAGAGAGATTTTTCTCTCAACTTTCCATGTGCTCACAGTGGGGTCTAGTGTGAGTTATTTCCCAATACTCTCACACCACTAAGAGCTGATTATGTGTGATCATCACATATCAAACTCAGAAATAAGCATACACAGTAAACAAGCCGAACAACAACCTTGTAAACATTAAACCATCATCTACTAACAGTGAGTTCTGGGAACTCTATCCAACCCAACTCTCAGAAAAATTAGCTCATCACCACAGGTTGATGAGCTAAAATACAGCCAGTGTTCATAATGAAAATAGACACTTTAAAAGGTACTGAAAATAAATAAAAAAACTCAGGAACTATCCACAGCCAATAGTCCTGAAACAGTGCTCATCAAAATTACAAAATAAAAATACTAAAAATAAAGACAGAAAAACTAAAAATATTCTCAAAGAGCAGAAAAATAAAATCAGCGAAGAGAAGAGAGGTAGGGAGCGAGTAGATGCCTACAAATTTGCCCTTTGTCCCTTTCTTATAGCTGCTCCAAAATCAGCTCTCCCAAACGTACGCTCCTTGCTCCAATCGATCGTGGGTGTGTCCCTTGCACGATTCAGCAACACACACCAAAACACCTCCAGCCACTAACGATCTCCAGCTCATCAACTCTTTTGGATTTTTCTGGATTGAACCAAGAATCGGTTAGGGTTTGTGTGAGATTGGTTCGATTCGAGAAATGAACCGTGATGGAGTCTAAGGTTCTGTGTCTTGAGTGAAAATCAGAGGGTGTTTCGGTGAGGGGAATCTGGAAGGAACGGTTGAGATAAAGGTTTAGATGGAAAGGGGTTTTCTTGGATGGTTTGAGAGCTAGGGTTTTTTTTTCTCTTCTTTCTTTGTTTCTGATCTGTCTCTTACGATTCTGATCTGTCCCTTTTGCTCCTCTTTCTTTTCTTCTTTTCAATTTTTCTTTTCTTTCCTTCTTTGGGCCGCTGATGGATTAATTTTCCTGGCCCATTCTCTTCTTGTCTTCTTTTCTTTTCTTCCATTTCTGATTTGCCTTTCATTTTCGGGCTTCTGATCAGCAAAACAATGGCCCAATTTCCTTTGGTCTTTTTGCATAGTGAATCATAACCAATTGGGCCTAAAACACAAAAGAAATCAGCCCATTGATGTTTTTAACCAACAAGAGACAATTCACACAAAGTTGGGATATTTTATTCATAAAATCAATTCATTTCCCTTCATTTGCAATATAATTCATATGTTCTAAGTCTCAATTAAGAGACTTATCACACCCCCAAACTTAAGTTGTTACTTGTCCTCAAGGAACAAATGCAATGCAACACCACAATTTTTTATCAAAACAGTTCCTTAACAACAAGCAAATCTTTCATTTCTCATAAAACATGCTTCCAAACAGAATTCTTATGTTCTAGATTTTCAGTCAAACACACAACTTTGAATCACTAAACACAAATATTCACTTCTCTTGTTTTTTTTCTTTCTTCACAGCAGTGTAAAACAGACATCAGATCTTAACTTTCACTAAAGGACATGCAATTCACTCAGCCGAAGTTTATGCATCAATCAGAAAAGAGGATTGTATTTACACCATACAAACAATTTCAATAATCAGTGTGACTTTAATGTTCAAGTATAATCAGTGGCAAATGAACAATAACAAGGAAGACCGTGACTCATCATGTCATAATACAGAGAACTACATCTTCACAAAAGGCAAATGAGAATGGGTAAAACTCTCTCCTCACATATTTTCATCACTCAATAGCGCAGGGAACTATTTAATCTCACACCTTTACTGGGAATAGCCTCAACATAGGCTTGACAAGTTGCTTTGGCATTTGGATGACACACAAATGAGACTCCAATCAGAGGGGCTTTATGGGTTGTATCTTGGCTTGGATCAAGGTTAGAAATGTATGGATGAATGGCTAACTCAGCTATGATGGACAAGGGATGCAATCAGACAACTTAACTAGACATTTCCATGGCTACCAAAAACTTTATTCTCTTGTATTCTTTTTCTTTTTGTACAATTTTTTTTCTTTCTCTTTTCTTTGACAACATTCTCTTTCTTTCTTTTTTATGGTGTACAATCACATCCTTTTCTCTTTTCTTTACTCTCAGCCATGGAACTGAATTCATTTTTCAATGGATTGCAACTTCACAAAAATTTTATTCCATCATAACTCAGTGGGAAGGTGGTCATTGGCTGGGGAAAAAATTTGAAGGAGTAAGAAAATAAAATTCCAGCTACAGGCTCAAAGTGGGTTAATCAAAGGCCAAAAATTCAAGGTTGGCTTTTTGGCTAAATGGTTTAATCAGAAGAAAGTTTGCCCTCTTCATCTTAAAGCTTACTTGTGCCTCAACTAATTACCCAGCATCAAATCAAGTTCTGTTTCTTCTACCCCAGTAAGGAACTTCACAAGAAAAAAAATCAACTGTTTAGGATTCAAATCCTTACCAGGCTAGGCTCAATCACCAACTCACTTGCCTCTTGTACCAACTTCATTCTCAGCCTTATTCATTTTAGCTCTCAGTCTCCCAATGTTTTTATCTCACTGCCCTCATTCAACTTGTCCACTTCCATCACACTTTTCACAAAAATTTTCTTCTCTTTTCTACAAAAAAATTCAATACAATCCTCTCATTAACTTTCTAAACAACTGCTGAATTCTTTGCAAGTCCTTCCTACATTTACCTCACTAATTTACTTCAAACAACAAATAATCTCCACCTAACTCAAAACAACCAAATAAACAGAAAACTTCCTACAACTCTAAAAACAGCAACTAAAACAGAAGAAAGGAATAAAAAAAAAATTCTAAAGAGCAAACATGGTTCACCAGCAGAGTATTCTCCCCCAAACTTATCTTCAACAGTGTCCTCACTGTTGTGCCTCATACAAGTTACACAAACAAAAATTTTACAAGTAAGATCAGTGTAACCTGAGGCCAGAAGAAGTTCTGGCCTATTCCTCTTGATAATCTGAGTCGCCTGACTCAGATTTATCCACATCTTCAGATTCTGATTCAAAATATTGCATTTCTTCCTCTTCTTCATTGTCACTCACTTCCTCCATGGCAGCTTTTGTCCTCGGCCTTCCCCTCTTCCTTGAGCTAGATGAGGGGTCCTCCTTTTTAGTAGGCTGAGGAGTTGCCTTTTTCCTTGTAGGTTGAGGCTGAGGGGGATTACCAGCAGCTCTTGCCATGAATTCCTTTACCTGAGGATCAACAAACACTGAGGAAGGTGGCCAGGTTAAATCATCAGGTAATGAAGGTAAACCAGGGAAATTTACAAAAGTATTTTTCAAAAAATCATTCAAAACTCTATCCTTTTCTGCAATGTAATCATGAAATCTGGCTCTATTATACATTAAAGAATAAAATTGATCATATGTTTTCTCAAACAACAAGTCCATTTTTTTGTTATGATCTTGCATTCGCATGAGCACCTTATGTATGTGAACCAGATTATTATGGAACCAGCCTGGGAACATCTGGTTTTCAGTGGGAGGACCCATAGTCTCCAAGTGTTTTGCAATATTTTCTGCCATCTGCCACTGAGAACTCGTAACACTAGGTACAAATTTCCCTTTCTTTTCTGGGGGAGAAGATTGAGTCTTCTCCTCTTCAACCACCCCTTTCAACTTTTCTTTACCCACTGTTTCCAACTGTTTTCTTTTAACCGAGGGTGCAGCAATGCCCTTTTTTAATTTATTAATGATTTGCACAGTTATAACCTCACTTACTTTAAAGAACACATCAGATGGGTTTGTTGAGACACCCTTTTTCTTGCATAACTGGGATATGAAGCTGGGGAACCGGAGCTTGCCTTTTCTACCCCCAGCACAAGCTCCAATTCCTGAAAAAACTAATTTGGCAGCATCTACTGGTTTCCCAACCAATAAACACCACAACAAAACAGCCCTATCCTTAGTCACTAAATTTACATGAGTAGTGGGAAGCAATCTGGCTCTAATGAAATGATACCAAGTTTGAGCTTTTTCATTTAAAAAATGTTTTTGCAGAGTATAGTTCTTGTCCTTTATTTCCCATTCAGCCCCAGGGACAGCTATGACCTCTAATATCTCAGCCATGAAAGCTTGATCATGCTTCTTGACATACTTTGCAAACTCATCTTTAGAGGCTTTTGGTAGGGAAAAATATTCCCTAATAGCTTTAGGATCATAGGAAACTCTAATGCCTCTAACACTAACCTCAGTTTGACCTTCATTCAAGACTTCTGCATAAAACTCCCTCACCACATTGACATTAGCAGCATCCTTAGGATGCAGGTAGAACTGTTCCCAATGTTGGGTTCGCACTACCTCATGTACATATTCGGGATAAGAGGCATGTTCCTCAAATCCCTTGTCAGGGGTGGGGTCTCTAGCAAGCATAATTTTCTCAAACCTTTCTATTGCTTTTTCACATGTGAAAGATGAGAGGGAAAAACTCTCAGGGTCAGGTGTGTGTGGTGTAAGCCTTGGACTGTGAGGTCCTCCACTACGCAAGATATGCTTTCTAACCATGATGCTAAATAAAAATAATTTTTTTTAAACAAAAACAACAAATTGAAACTAAAAAAATAAAATAGCAATAATAAAAACAATATGATACTCAGGCCACTCCCCCAAACTGAAGCTGGATCTACTTCCAGAAATCAGCAAAACGATTCACTAACACCAGAACAGAAGAAATGAGAGTGTCAGTAGCAGCTATATTTTTTTTTTATTTGAAATCAAAACAGATAAGAAATCAACAACTCAGAACAGTAAAGAAAGAAAAGGAAAAAAAAAAATTCAAACAAAACAAAACATGCTAATTTTAAAGTCTTAAGCTTGACTTTTTGTCACTGTGTTTGTTTTTACGAAGGGGCATGGTCACATAGAGAGATTGAAATAACAGCTCTCTCTATAGACTCTCCAAAATAGTGTTTCAATCTTTGCCCATTAACAGTGAATTTCCTACCATCTTTCTCACTCAAGATGTCTACAGCTCCATGAAGATGTACCTTAATGACCTTAAATGGTCCAGACCACCTAGATTTTAACTTCCCAGGGAAAAATTTTAATCTTGAATTAAAAAGCAATACTTGTTCCCCCACTGCAAACTTCCTATCCAAAATTTGCTTATCATGCCATCTCTTCATTTGTTCTTTGTACAACTTGGCATTTTCATAAGCATTTAACCTGATGCAGTGGCATCAACATTTAGTTGTGTGGTAGCCCAATATGCCTTATACTCAAGCTCTAAGGGTAGATGGCAATTTTTACCAAAAATTAGCTTGTAAGGAGAGCAGCCTAAAGGTGTCCTATAAGCTGTCCTATAAGCCCACAAAGAGTCATCTAATTTAAGGGACCAGTCCTTCCTTGAAGGATTCACAACCTTCTCTAAAATCCTCTTAACTTCCCTATTAGTGACTTCCACCTGCCCACTTGTTTGTGGATGGTAAGCAGTAGACACTTTGTGCTTAACTCCATATTTAGCCAAAAGAGCTTCAAATTGTCTACTAGCAAAGTGCTTACCTCCATCACTTATAATGGCTCTTGGAGTTCCAAATCGGGTGAAAATATTCTTTTTCAAGAATTTAATCACCACCTTGGAATCATTTGTGGGTAAGGCAGCAGCCTCCACCCATTTGGAAACGTAGTCTACAGCAACCAATATATATTGGTTTCCAAAAGAGGGTGGAAAGGGGCCCATAAAATCTATGCCCCATACATCAAAGAGTTCAATCTCCAGAATAGGTTTCAAAGGCATTTCATGCCTTCCAGAAATGTTGCCAAGTCTTTGGCACCTATCACACTTATGGACATAAGAATTTGCATCCTTAAACACAGTTGGCCAATAAAGACCGGACTGCAGCACCTTTGCTGCTATCCTCATGCCACCAAAGTGACCACCATATGGTGAGTCATGGCATTGCCTAAGGATGTCCTCTTTTTCTTCTTCTAAAATACATCTCCTAATGATCTGGTCAGCACACTTTTTAAACATGTAAGGCTCATCCCACAAATAAAACCTGCTATCATGTACCAATTTTTTTCTTTGTTGGTAACTCAGCTCCTTAGGCAGTTCCCCACTAACTAGATAATTAGCTATGTCAGCATACCATGGGGTTGTGTTAGTGGCAACTAAAAATAGTTGCTCATCAGGGAAGGTTTCTCTAATGGCTTGCTCCACTACCTTTTCATCCTGCTGCCCTTCATTAAGCCTAGACAAGTGATCAGCCACTTGATTTTCGGTTCCCTTCCTATCCTTAATCTCCATATCAAACTCTTGAAGGAGAAGAACCCATCTAATCAACCTAGGCTTGGAATCTTTCTTTTCCACCAAATATTTTATGGCAGAATGGTCAGTATACACAGTGACCTTGGTGCCTACCAAATAGGATCTAAATTTATCAAAGGCAAACACCACAGCCAACAGTTCCTTTTCAGTCACTGTATAGTTCAATTGGGCTCCATTTAAGGTTCGGCTGGCATAGTAAATAGAGTGGAAAACTCTATTTTTTCTTTGTCCTAAAACAGCCCCCACTGCCCAATCACTTGCATCACACATTAACTCAAAGGGCAGTGACCAGTCAGGGGCTATTATGATGGGAGCAGAAATTAATTTCTGTTTTAGCTCCTCAAAGGCTTTATGACAAGCCTCATCAAAATGGAATGGGGTGTTAATTTCCAGCAAATGACTAAGAGGCTTAGAGGTTTTGGAAAAATCTTTTATAAACCTCCTATAAAAACCAGCATGCCCAAGGAAAGACCTTATCCCCTTTATGTTAACAGGGGGTGGCAATTTTTCAATTTGGTCTATCTTGGCTTTATCAACCTCTAACCCAGCCTTGGATATCCTATGTCCTAATACAATGCCTTCTTTCACCATAAAATGGCACTTCTCCCAATTTAGGACTAGATTGGTCTCCTCACATCTCTCAAGGACTTTTCCCAAATTTCCTAGACACTCATCATAAGAATCCCCAAAGACACTGAAGTCATCCATGAAGACTTCCACAAATTGTTCTATCATGTCAGTAAAGATGGTCATCATGCACCTTTGAAAGGTGGCTGGTGCATTGCACAGCCCAAAGGGCATTCTCCTAAAGGCAAAGATGCCATAGGGACAAGTAAAAGTGGTCTTTGGCTGGTCCTCAGGGGCTAAGGCTATTTGATTGTACCCTGAATAGCCATCTAAAAAACAGTAATATTCCTTACCAGCCAATCTATCTAACATCTGATCAATAAAAGGCAAAGGAAAATGATCCTTCCTAGTGGCTTTGTTGAGTTTTCTGTAGTCCATACAGATCCTCCAACCAGTGACAGTCCTAGTGGGTATTAGTTCTTTTTTTTCATTTTCCACAACAGTGATCCCACCCTTTTTTAGGACACACTGTACTGGGCTGACCCAGTTACTGTCAGAAACGGGATATATGATCCCAGCATCCAGCCACTTAATAATTTCCTTTTTTACTACCTCTTTCATGATTGGGTTAAGCCTTCTTTGCTGCTCTCTAGAGCTGCTGGTTGGGTCAGTAAAAAGGATTTTATGTGTGCAATAGGAAGGGTTAATTCCTTTTATGTCTGCCAAAGACCAACCTATAGCTCTCTTAAATTTTTTTAAAACAGTCAGCAACTGTTCTTCCTCTAACACAGTGAGCAAATTGGACACTATAACAGGCAAGGTGTCTTTTCCCCCTGAGTAAGCATACCTAAGGTGATTAGGCAGAGGCTTGAGTTCTAACACAGGGGGCTCTTCAATTGAGGGTTTGGGAATTTTTAACCCTCTCTTGGCCAACTCCAAAGACTCAAAATTTTTATTTTTCCAAACCACATCAGTTTTGGAATTTAACCATTTAACCACTTCCTCTGAATCAGTTTGACTGATTTCTAGACCCTCAGAACCAGAAATTTGTAAAGAGTCTAATGCAGACTCATGCAAAAATTTATCTTTGACCATACAGTCTAATGTCTCTTGGGTATTTCATGGCCTTCAAAATATTGAATTTTACTTGCTCACCATTCGCATTCATGGCCAACTCACCCTCCTTAACATCTATCACAGCCCCACCAGTGGCTAAGAAAGCCCTTCCTAAAATTATAGGCACCTCTCGGTCTTCCTCATAGTTCAAAATAATAAAGTCAGCAGGTAGAATGAATTTATCTACCTTCACCAAGACATTCTTTACTTTCCCTTCCGGATAAACTAAGGACCTATCAGCCAACTGTAAAGTGACACTGGTGGGATTAGGCTCTCCTACTTTCAGCTTTTTGTACACACTCAAAGGCATTAAGTTGATACTAGCACCTAAATCACACAATGCTCTGCCTATGTAGTGGTCTCCTATGGTACATGGGATTGTAAAACTTCCTGGGTCACCTAATTTAGGAGGTATCTTGCTAAGCAAATATTGACTGCTCTCTTGAGTAAGAACAACAGTCTCAAACTCTTCTAGCCTCCTTTTTCTTGAAAGAATTTCTTTCATGAATTTCACATAAGTGGGCATTTGTTCTAATGCATCCACAAATGGAATGTTGACATGCAACTGTTTTAGGAGGTCTAGAAATTTCCTAAACTGAGTGTCTTGCTTCTGTTTTTGCAATCTTTGACGAAAAGGTGGTGGGGGTCTGTTTTTGACAACTGGTGTCTCAACATTTGACTTGGGTGCTTGACCCTTTGGATTGGCTTTTTCCATGGAAATATTCCCTAAAGGCTCATCTATAGGGGTCTGATTATCTGATTCAACCAGAATAGGCAGGGGATCACTATGCACAACCCCTTGGGGGCTGTCATGAACAACAAAATTCTGAACAGGTTCAGAATTTGCATCTTTTTCTTGCTGCATGTTTTCCTCTTCTCTTTTTTTTTTTAATGTGGAAGGTCTAACCACAGCTTCTAGCTGATTTACAGATCTGCCATTTCTAAGCTCTACCATATTGCATTGCTCTTTATGTCTCCTAGGCTCTTCAGTGTTACTAGGCAAGGTACCAGGGGGTCTGGTATTCATAGTGTTTGCTAAATGGCCTAGTTGGGATTCTATGTTCCTCAAGGATGCTGGAATACTTTGCACAACAGCTTCCAAGCTGTTTTGCTTGGTCTCATTTTTAGCCAAATATTCCCTCAACAAAGCTTGGTGGAGCAATAGGCAGCTCACTAGGCTGAGCAAAAGGTTGCTGCCTTGAAGGTTGTTGGTAATTTTGGGAGGGAAAAGGTGGTTTGGTTTGGGCATTTGAAGGGCCAGCTTGCTGCCCTTGCCCTTGGAAAAATTGGTGCTGTTGATTCTGCTTCCATCCTTGATTAAAATTAGTGGAAAAAATATTTTGGTTTCTATTTTGGTTTCCCACATAAAACACAGATTCTGGGTTGGATGGGCAGCTATCATACAAATGGGGCCCACCACAGCAAACACAAGTTACACTTGTGTTTATTGCGTTAACTTGAGGTTGGGTCACAGGTATTTGAGGTGTAGGTACATGAACTTGGGGTTGGGACAATCTTGCCTTAATGGTTTGTCCTTGAGTTCTCACTAAATTGGACAATGCATCAAACTTGGCTGAAAGGGCTGTTACAGGGTCTATCTCATGTAAACCAGCCACTCTCCTTGGCTGATTTCTCTCTTCAGGCCATTGGGCATAATTTTGAGTCATTTGTTCTAACAACTCATGGGCTTGGTTAAAGGACATAGTCATAAACATGCCATTAGCAGCAGAATCTGCCAAGGCCCTGTTTTGAGTATTCAGGCCATTGTAAAGGGTTTGTAACACTGCCCAAGAGGGAAGACCATGGTTGGGGCATTGCTTAAGAAGGTTCTTGTACCTCTCCCACACATCCACTAATGTCTCACCATCCCTCTGCATGAAGTTAGCAATATCACCCCTAGTTTGCACTATCTTATTGGAGGGGAAAAATTTCATGATGAATTTCTCAGCAAGGGTGTGCCAATTGGTTATGGAGTTGGATGGAAGGGAGTTCAACCACTCTTTGGCTTTGTCAGCCAGTGAATGAGGGAAAAGCTCCAATCTTAGCACATCATCCGAGATGTTGGGATTCCTAAAAGTGTTGGCCACTTCTATGAAATTTCTAAGGTGCTTGTGTGGGTCTTCCATCAACAACCCATGGAACTGCCCCATGTTTTGGAGCATGGTGAACATCACTGGTTCTAGCTTAAAGGGCACTCCATTCACAGGTTGAGCTATGCTTGGATCTAACTCATCCAACACAGGTATGATGAAGTCCATCATGGACCTATCATTGTCATTTATTACAAGCGGGTTTTCTATCCTTGGTATTTCTTCCTCATTCCCATTTCCATTTCCTACATTCTCCATCTCTTCAAAATTTGGGATTGGGATTTGCCTTTGGGCTCTTCTCCTAACTCTAAAGGTCCTCTTAGGTTCTGGGTCAAATGATTCTATGAACGGGTGTGGAGTTGCACTCATGCACCCTTTTTAACTAAAACAGGTAAACTTGACTTAGCTAAAACACCTAGATTACTAACCAATTTTTATGCAAAACATGCAAAAAATAAACAAACAAGAACCTGCAAATAGAAAAGTCCCAAGACAGTTCACAGCTTTACAGCTTTATAAGGCAAACTCACTAACAGAGTGAGACTGATAATTAAAATAAAACTGTAACTACGAAATTATGAAATAAAATAACAACTATGAACTATTAGACTAAAAAAAATTTAAATGACAAAAAAAAAAAACAGAATATGAACAGAACAAAGTTTTAAGCTATTAATATTCACGAACTATAGTAACACACCTGAAACAGAATTCAAATTAAGCTAAACTAAAAACAGCAAAAATAAGCAATTCAGAAATAACAATCACACAGAGAAATCTGATCATGTACGCTTCGATCCCCGGCAACGGCGCCAAAAACTTGTTGCCTTGCTAACAGTTATGCAAGTAATGCGCGCAAGTATACACGACAACAAGTAATATAGGGCTTTTGTGAGTCCCCATAATCGTTCCCACAAGGATCTTTGCGTTTTATCTTGAAATAAATGGTAATTGCTAAAAGAACTAGAAATAAAAACAAATAAAATTAAATGCTAATACTTTTCTCAACTAAAGATCTGAAAATGTTTTTGTGGTGATTTTCTCTTTTTAAAACAATGGTTTAGTATGTGACAGGTTCTTTAACTACTGCCTAGAAAAATGACTTAACTAAAAGACTTGTAAAATAATTTTTTAATGGTTTTCTTTTAAGATTAGAAACAGAAAAATAAATTCAGATTTTGACAAAAAAATAACAAGTGACAAAAATTGATTTTAAAATAGTATTTGGAAGTGAGTTGAGTGTAAATTTCCCCTTCCCTCATTTGTCATTGGGATGCTTTAATACAGAACAAAAATTGCTCCCAGCTTAATGAAAATATTAAGATAATTGTTGTTTCCCAACAACAGTTTTCTTCCACTGACAACAGTTGGCATATCCCTATGTCACTGTTGTCATAGGATCTTGAAGAACCATTTTCACAAGTTACATGGGGGTAACTTCATCCCTGAAGCCATACCCATTGAGATAGATTTTTCTCTAAACTTTCCATGTGCTCACAGTGGAGTCTAGTGTGAGTTATTTCCCAATAATCTCACACCACTAAGAGCTGACTATGTGTGATCTTCACATAATCAAACTCAGCAATAAACATGCACAGTAAAAAAGCTGAAAAACAACCATGTAAACATTAAAACATCATCCAATAACAGTGAGTTCCGAGTACTTTTTCAACCCAACTTTCAGAAAAATTAGCTCATCACCACAGGTTGATGAGGTAAGTTACAACAAACAAACATAATAAAAACAGGAACTTTAAAATATACGAAAACTAAAACTCAGGAGCTATCAACAGCCGATAACCCTGAAGCAGTGCTCATAAAAATTACAAACCTATTACTAAAATAAAGACAGAAAACAGTAGCATGAAAATAACCTAAAGAGCAAAATAAAAACTATCAACGAAGAGAAGAGAGGTAGGGAGAGATAGATGCCTACAAAAAGCCCTTCGTCCCTCCTTTATAGCTGCTCCAAAATCATCCCCTCCAACGTACGCTCCTTGCTCCTCTCGATCGTGGGTGTCTCCTTGTACGATTCAGTAACGCATCCAAAAAGCAGCCCTTTCCACTAACGACCTCCAGCTCATCAACTCTTTTGGATTTTTCGTGATGGAAGGTGAGGAATTGAGATGGCTTTACTCAATGGTGATCTGTGTTAGGGTTTCTTTTTTTTTCCTTTTCTCTTTCTCACGATCTGATCTGTTTCTTCTTTCCCTTCTTTTCTTTCTTTTTCTTTTATTTGCTTTGGGCTGCTGCTTTTTTTTTATTTCCTCTGGCCCAAGTATTTTCTTTTCTTCCTTCTTCTAATCTTCATTTGGGCTGCTGCTTGATTTAATCATCTGGCCCATCATTTTTTTTCTTTTTTTCTTTCTTTTGCCATTTCGGGCTGATGAACATCAAATGAGTGGCCCAATTTTCTTCATTCTTTTTGCAAGGAAGGATAACACTATTTGGGCCTGAAACACAATAAAAATCAACCCATTAACTTTTTCAACCAACAAAAGACAATTCACACAAAGTTGGGGTATTTAATTCACAAAATCTATTCATTTCCCCTCATTTGCAATATAAATCATATGTTTTAAGTCTCAATTCAGAGACTTATCAAGCTCCAAGAGCGTTTCTTCCCCTGTTTTGAGCTTTGGTGAGTTGTTCCTACCTTGATCTTGAGTTTTAAGGGGTTAAAGGTGTGATCTTTGCATGTTAATGGGTTAAGCAAGTAACCATCTAGTATGTGTACCTAAATGAACATAAAAATGCATGATTTAACGTGTTTAAGTGATAAAAATGGAACCTTGGAAGGATATCTTCACAAAATGCATTTTCTGCATTCTGTCGTGAAATATCCGGATATGTGCCCGTGAAATATCCGGATATTGGATATCCGGATATGGTATCCGGATATGTGATATCCGAATATGGGATTTGGGTATCCGGATATTGGATATCCGGATATGGGATACTGGATATCCGGATATTGATATTCGGATATGCACAGTGAGATATCCGGATATGTCCCCGAGGAATATCCGAATATTCTGGGATTTCGAAGAACAGTAGCTGCACTGTTCATACAGTAGGCTATTGGGGGTTTGTGGACCCTAGTGTGATGAAGTTGAACTTCTGTAATTAACTAACTAAGTCAGAATCATGTGATTAAGAGTTTATGGCCTTGTGGGAAGCCTTAAGACGTAAAACGTAATGGAAGGGCGTTGTCTTAATATTGTATACTTGTAGAGTATGTTTGTTGATGAATTATTGGTCCATAACAGATTGTGATTTGCTGTGTGTTGGACTTGAGCTGTGAGGACTCTTGGTATTGGATAGCGAGTTTACAAGGTAAGCTTTCGTGTCCTCGGTTTAGCCATGTTGTGGTTCCACCATGTCCCATGGGGGTATGGTATATGCATGTTGTGTTACATGCTTTGAATATATGAAATGTTGATTGAACTTTACATGTGATGGATTTTAATATGTATGTGTTGTTTCATCTTGACGGGAAGCCTGAGTATGTGGCGTCATACAATACGGTGGTCCGGGGTGAATGCAAGTGGTACTTGCACTATGTGTTGGTGATAGACGTATACCTGCACTATCTCTGGCCAGTAGAATAGTAATTGACACACATGACATGATTATCTGCTGCATTGCATTGTTTTAGAAATTATATTGATGAACTGCTTTTAGAACTTATATTGCACATGTAAGTGAGCTTGGGGTGGAAGATCCTTGAGGACTCACTGTATTACTGAGATTTCTAGTTTAGAGATCTTACCCCACGTTTGGGGAATGTTTATTTCAGGTTCAGGTAGTATGGTTACTGATGCCTCTGGCGGCAGGAGGCCAGAGCTTAGCTGATATTATTGTTGATTATGCTGACTTGTTTTGGATGCTGAATTAGATGTTGTTTATGTTTTCCGCATGAGTATTATGTTATTTATGTTGAGACTTATGTTGGGCTTTTGTTGCCTTATTTGTGTGAGCATGAGACTTGTCCATGACACATTGACTTGTTATGTCTGGTTTTATTTAAGGTTGTAATAATTGTATCAGGATATTGTCCAGACTATGAGTTGTAGATCCGTGACTTAGATACTCACTTTATGTTATTTATATATTGAGGTATTTCAGTTAGTTGTTTTATTGCAATTACATACAGGCGATGTTTTATTAATTGATTAATAAGCAAGTTGGTAATGATAATGACATCATAATTGAAAAGAAAAAGATATTCCGCATTTTAAATTAAGCGCAGCTTAATACGATAGTATGATAACACTACCAGATATATACGGGGTGTTACATTTATGGTATCAGAGCAATGGTTCGAGGGAAAAGCCTATATGTATTGCAATTGCTAAGTTGTTTGGTTGTGTCTGTCTTGGTGTTTACTCCGTCGAATTTTATTATGATACTGCATATGTGATCACACTGCATGGGCCTGATCAACTCATAATCTGTGTAACTTGTTCAGAGTCGTGGTAAGGTCCGGGAGAACATGGGAGACTTCTGAGGATCAATCCAATCCTATCCTGACTGCGTTGGCTAAGATGCGGGTGGCTAGGTTAGCCGATCAGGAGGCCACAAGATTGGCAAACGTGGCAATGATGGAAGCTGTTCGCGAGGCGAACCGGATAGCCGCAACTGAGGTTCGTGAAGCGAACCAGAGGACAACTGAGGAAGTCCTCGAGGCGAACAGGATGGCGAACATGACGATGATGAGAGTCATGTTAGAGGAGATGAGGGCTGGTCCTACTGTTGGCCAGGCTCCACCACCACCGCCACCACCGGCGTCGCCTCCACCTAGTGTTCAGGAGGAGAGCCAGAGTCACATCGGTAGTGCTACTCATGCCGTTGAGACGAGGGAGCCCCCTGTAGGGCATGCTGAAGATCGTGATGGGATCGATCGCCGGTTGAATGCTTTCAGGAAGCATAAGCCACATGTGTTTGAGGGGTATTTGGATCCTATTGTTGCTGCGAGATGGCTAGAGTCGCTGGACAAGATATTTCAGGTGATGCAGTGTACAGACCCACAAAAGCTGGTATTCTCGACCTAAATGCTGGAGGGCGACGCCCATGAGTGGTGGACGCACACCTCTCGTGCTTTTGAGAGGCAGGGCCGTGTCATGACGTGGCCATTCTTTGAGGAGTGTTTTCTGGGCCGATACTTTCCCTACGATGCGCAGGATAGGAACAGGGAGAGTTTGATCGTTTGGTGCAGAGCTCGATGTCTGTGGACGAGTACCTGGCTAAGTTTAATGAGCTGGTCAAGTTTTCTCATTTCCGGATGGTTCCTCCTACTCCGTTGTTTCTGGCAGCTAAGTTCCGCAGGGGACTTAGTGAGGTGATTGCTGAGCATCTTGATGGTGCTGCTTCGAGGGACTTTGGTACACTGGTTCAGTAGTGTAAGGACATCGAGGATGTTTGTGTAGCAGGCAAGGCCAAGAGGGCCAAGGTGGATGAGGTCAAGGGAACAGGTGGTTCCATTCCTGCTCCTACTTCTTGGAAGGACAGGAAGTTTGCTGGCAAGGGCAAAGGAAAACAGTTAGCGACTAGACAGGCGCCTGGTCAGTTCAAGAGGGTTGCCTCACAGCAAGAGAGTTCTGCTAGGCCTCCTTCTACTCCGAGATGTTCGGGATGTGGAAAGGAGCATGTGGGTTGTTGTGCTACGGGGCAGTTGGTGTGTTTCCAGTGTGGCAAGGAATGCCACTTCTCCGGAGACTGTCCGAAATCGACAGCGAGGGCTGCTGCAGTTCCTCTTCAGATGATTCTAACGGCATCTACTTCGGCACCTGTAGTGCCACCTTCTGTTGGACGAGTTTACACCTTGGATAGGCAGCAGTCGGACCACGCTCCGAACCTTGTCAGAGTTACTATGTCTATTGGTGATTCTTTTGTTGATGCTATATTTGATTTCGGGGCTACGCATTCGTTTGTTGCTACCCTGATTGCTTTGGGGCTTGAGTTGCCCAGTGCTGTGCTTTCTCCACCGTTGCGGGTGACTACCGCCACCGGAGAAATTTGTGATTCTACCACTGTACATCGCGATGTAGCGTTTCAGTGGGAAGGTTGTGAGTTCTCGGTAGATCTGATAGGATTGCCGTTGGCCAACATTGAGATTATTCTGGGCATGGATTGGTTGTCTAGAAACTGTGCAATGATTGATTGTTGTGCTAAGCGCGTGGTGATGTCTCCGTGTGATTCCACAGCTAGTTCCTCGCCATACATTTCATTGCTGCAGGCCAGGAGAGCTTTGCGAGCAGGGGCATTGGGATATGACATGTTGGGTGGTTTGGTGAGTGGGACACAAGAGGATATCACTGGCATTCCTGTGGTGGGGGAGTTCCTGGAGGTGTTTCCTGAGGAGATCCCTGAGTTTCCACCACAGCGGGAGATAGAGTTCTCCATTGATTTGTTGCCTGGTGTGGGGCCGATTTCTTTAGCTCTATATCGGATGTCGCCGCCGGAGTTGGCCGAGCTGAAGAAGCATATTGAGGATCTTTCGACGAAAGATTTCATTCGACCGAGTGTGTCTCCTTGGGGAGCACCGGTCATCTTTGTGAAGAAGAAGGACGGGACAATGCGATTGTGCACCGACTACTGGCAGTTGAACAAGGTGACGATCAAGAACAAGTATCCCATTCCTCGGATTGATGATCTGTTGGATCAGCTCAGGGGCGCTTGTGTGTATTCCAAGACTGATCTCCGGTCCGAATACCATCAAATTCGGGTGAAGCCGGAGGATGTCCCGAAGATACGGTCATTTTGAGTATTTGGTGATTCCGTTTGGACTCACCAATGCGCCGGCAGTGTTCATGGATTTCATGATCAGGATTTTCCAGCCGTATCTGGATCAGTTTGTGACTGTCTTCATTGATGATATTATGATCTACTCTAAGACTGAGGAAGAGCATGCGGAGCGTCTGAGGATTATTCTGCAAGTGCTGAAGGAGAAAAAGCTTTATGCTAAACCTTCTAAGTGTGAGTTTTGGCTCAAATCAGTCAAGTTTCTGAGGCATGTGATTTCAGCGGATGGAGTTGCAGTGGATCCCAACAAGATCGAGGCCGTGTTGGATTGGGAGAGGCCCAAGACAGCTACGGAGGTGAGGAGCTTCTTAGGTTTGGCGGGTTATTATCGGAGGTTCATCAAGGGTTTTTCCACGATGGTTCTCCCTCTAACTCGTCTTACCCGAAAGGAGACTCTATTTGTGTGGACTCACGAGTGTGAGGCGTGCTTTCAGGAGTTGAAGGAGAGATTGACTACTTCACCTGTGTTGATCCTTCCTGATCCTGAGGAGCAGTTTGAGCTTTACTGTGATGCTTCTGGAAAGGGGCTGTGTTGTGTGCTGATGCAGTCTGGTAGAGCTGTCGCTTTTGCTTCGAGGCAGTTGAAGCCTCACGAGGAGAACTACCCGACTCATGATTTGGAGTTGGCTGCGATCGTTTTTGCTTTCAAGATTTGGAGGCATTACCTGTTTGGTTTAAAGTTTGTGGTGTTCAGTGACCACAAGAGTTTGAAGTATCTGTTCGTCCAGAAAGAGTTGAACATGAGGCAGAGAAGATGGATGGAGTTCATAAAGGATTACGACTTTGAGTTGAAGTACCATCTTGGCAAGGCCAATGTGGTAGCTGATGCTTTGAGCCGGAAACCCGGGAGCTCATCCAGTTTGTTACTTGGTAACTTTGATGTTGTTGAGAAGTTCCGAAACCTGGCAGTGACCGCTCTGCGTGAGGGTGTACTTTTCGAGCTGGAAGCAGCAGATGTTGTGAATGAGCTACTTGAAAAGATCAAAGAGGCACAAGTTCAGAGAGAGTGTCTAGAATACGTGAAGAACCAAGCCGGTGTGTCGTGGAATGATGATGGACTTCTTTTGTTTCAGCAGAGGATTGTGATTCCTCGAGGTCCGTTGACCGAAGAGGTTATGGCAGAAGGCCATAAGGGGCAGTTTTCTGTTCACCCTAGTGCTACTAAGATGTATCAAGACCTGAAAAGGAATTTCTGGTGGCCAGGAATGAAGAAGGACATAGCTGTGTATGTGTCCAAGTGTTGGATTTGTCAGAAAGTGAAGATCGAACACCAGAAGCTGTCTGGTAAACTTCAACCTCTTGAGATTCCAGAGTAGAAATGGGAGAGCATTTCCATGGACTTCATTGTGGGTTTGCCGAAGACTCATGTTGGCTGTGACTCGATATGGGTCATTGTGGACAGACTGATGAAGTCTGCCCATTTTCTTCTAGTGAAGGTGAGCTTCACTACAGAGCAGTTGGCCAAACTGTATGTTTGCGAGATTGTGAGGCTTCACGGGGTGCCCGTGAGTATCATTAGTGATATGGACCCAAAGTTCACATCTCGGTTCTGGGAGGCGCTGCAGGGAGCTTTTGGTACGCAGTTGAGTTTGAGTACCGCCTATCACCCTCAGACTAATGGACAGACCGAGCAAACTATCCAGACCTTGGAGGACATGTTGCGGGCTTGCACGTTGGAGCAGGGCTCGGCATGGGATAGGTACCTTCCATTGGTAGAGTTTTCGTATAACAACAGTTTCCATGCTAGCTTGGGCATGGCACCCTTTGAGGCGTTGTACGGTAGGAGGTGTCGTACACCTACCTGCTGGTCTGAGGTTGGAGATAAAGAGTTGTTTGGCTTGGACTTTGTCCAAGATACTACCCAGCAGATCCAGATGATCAGAGAAAAGCTGAAACAGGCACAGAATCGCCAGAAGAGTTACTACGATGTCAAGCATCGTCCACTGGAGTTCAGTGAGGGTGTGCACGTGTTTGTGAGACTATCACATGTCACAGGTGTTGGACGGGCACTCGGAGTGAGGAAGATGAGCCCGCGGTTTATGGGGCCCTACCAGATCCTTGATAGAGTAGGACCTGTTGCCTATCGACTTGCCTTACCTCCGAACCTAGCCAACATTCACGACGTGTTTCATGTGTCTCAGCTTCGCAAGTATGTAGCGGACCCTTCGCACGTGGTGCAACCGGATGATGTGGAGGTTCGAGAGAACTTGAAAACTCTCGTTGGACCACTCAAGATCCTCGATCGTGGCGAGAAGCAGCTGAGGAGCAAGATCATTCCGATGGTTAAAGTACAATGGTCAGGAAGAACGCCTGAAGAGTGTATCTGGGAGCGAGAGGACGAGCTTCTCCGCAGTATCCCGAGTTTCGAGACAGGTATATTCTGATTTTGAGGACAAAATCCTAAAAATATGGGTTGAATGTAAGAACCCACATTGTTAATTAAGGTATTTAATTAATTAATTATGCAAAATTAGGAAATGATTTCATAATTGACTCTAATAATTATTATGAGACTTTAATAATTATAACTAGCGGGTAATAATGCTGAAAGTCGCTTTTCAGAAGAAAAGTGCATATACCGGTTCTCCTAGTCGGTATAAATGTGTACCGGCAAAGTATCCCAGAAAATTATGAAAAGTGCATGATAATTACTAGAATGATATATAGGACTGGTAAAACAAATTTCAAGTTAAAATAATGAGTTTTGGTGCCAGAACTGATACTGGCTATGGAAAAACGCGTACCGGAAAGGTGGTCGGAAAATTACGAAAAAAATATGATTATTCTTGTAAAATTGAGTAGGTTAAGAATCCTAAGTTTGGGATTAAAATGCTAAGCGTAGCAATTAAAGTTAATACTGTGTGTTAATCTTTAAGTGGACTATAAATACTCTTGTTAGGCACAAAACCCTAGGTGCCACTCATTTGCTACGTGACTTGGAGGCTAACCAGTTTCTCCTTGCTCTATTCTATGGCTTCTTCACCCATTTGAGAGCCTTGTGAACCCTTTTCCTCCATTTCTCTTCACTAAACACTTGGTGCTTGTGAGAAGGATCCTTGTGAGAGTGGGAGTGGGCTGTTTTCTTGTTGTTCAGCCATTGTTTGGGTTGTTGAGAGGGGGCTGACTTACTTGGTGGGTTGTGGGAGCCTTGGTCTTGGTTTTTTGATGTGCAAGAAGCTTCCATTGTGAGGAAAAGAGCCACCTTGTTGAGCATTTTCGTACACCTTCAAAGTTATAATTCTGAGGGGCCATTTGTGAGCTCCAAGAGCATTTCTTCCCCTGTTTTGAGCTTTGGCGAGTTGTACCTACCTTGATCTTGAGTTTTAAGGGATTAAAGGTGTGATCTTTGCATGTTAATGGGTTAAGCAAGTAACCAATTGGTATGTGTACCTAAATGAACATAAAAATGCATGCTTTAACGTGGTTAAGTGATAAAAATGGAACCTTGGAAGGATATCTTCATGAAATGCATTTTCTGCATTCTGTCGTGAAATATCCGGATATGTGCCCGTGAAATATCCGAATATTGGATATCCGGATATGTGATATCCGAATATGGGATTTGGGTATCCTGATATTGGATATCCGGATATGCACAGTGAGATATCCGGATATGAAATATCCGGATATGTCCCCGAGGAATATCCGGATATTCTGGGATTTTGAAGAACAGTAGCTGCACTTTTCATACAGTAGGCTATTGGGGGTTTGTGGACCCTAGTGTGATGAAGTTGAACTTCTGTAATTAACTAACTAAGTCAGAATCATGTGATTAATGGCTTATGGCTTTGTGGGAAGCCTTAAGACGTAAAACGTAATGGAAGGGCGTTGTCTTAATATTGTATACTTGTAGAGTATGTTTATTGATGAATTATTGGTCCATAACAGATTGTGATTTGCTGTGTGTTGGACTTGAGCTGTGAGGACTCTTGGTATTGGATAGCGAGTTTACAAGGTAAGCTTTCGTGTCCTCGGTTTAGCCATGTTGTGGTTCCACCATGTCCCATGGGGGTATGGTATATGCATGTTGTGTTACATGCTTTGAATATATAAAATGTTGATTGAACTTTACATGTGATGGCTTTTAATATGCATGTGTTGTTTCATCTTGACGGGAAGCCTGAATATGTGGCGTCATACAATACGGTGGTCCGGGGTGAATGCAAGTGGTACTTGCACTATGTGTAGGTGATAGACGTATACCTGAACTATCTCTGGCCATTAGAATAGTAATTGACACACATGACATGATTATCTGCTGCATTGCATTGTTTTAGAAATTATATTGATGAACTGCTTTTAGAACTTATATTGCACATGTAAGTGAGCTTGGGGTAGAAGATCCTTGAGGACTTACTGTCTTACTGAGATTTTTAGTTTAGAGATCTTACCCCACGTTTAGGGAATGCTTATTTCAGGTTCAGGTAGTATGGGTACTTATGCATCTGGCGGCAGGAGGCCAGAGCTTAGCCAATATTATTGTTGATTATGCTGACCTATTTTGGATGCTGGATTAGATGCTGTTTATGTTTTCTGCATGAGTATTATGTTATTTATGTTGAGACTTATGTTGGGCTTTGTTGCCTTATTTGTGTGAGCATGGGACTTGTCCATGACACATTGACTTGTTATGTCTGGTTTTATTTGAGGTTGTAATAATTGTATCAGGATATTGTCCGGACTATGAGTTGTAGATTCGTGACTTAGATACTCACTTTATGTTATTTATATCTTGAGGTATTTCAGTTAGTTGTTTTATTGTAATTACATACAGGCGATGTTTTATTAATTGATTAATAAGCAAGTTGGTAATGATAATGACATCATAATTGAAAAGAAAAAGATATTCCGCATTTTAAATTAAGCGCAGCTTAATACGATAGTATGATAACACTACCAGATATATACGGGGTGTTACAGAGATGCAAGGTAGAGTCCTCGTGAGCTGCAGACATAGAGATGTCTTAGCTGACTCGTGGGTGGACCTATTGGAGAATAGCTCGCACTGAACTGACCCACAAAGAGACACTACATGGAAATCTCACAGATAGTATCACTAGGTAATGTCTCTTATTATTTGGGTGTGTCTTCCCTTAGACCTGACGTTGTCGTATAGACCTGTGCTCTGGAAGGCTTGCTTTGATTGTATATCTTGTCTGCCTGAAACATGGAGACTTGTAGGTATACTCTTGGGCATGCCCTAAGGACTCAGGGCTAGTGTGACAAGCTAAAGGAATTCGTCAATCTCTGTGAGAGATTAGGTTATCCGTAGACCGATGAAACCAGGATGACATTTACGGGACTCGGGAATCTATGCATAGTAAAGGAGTCATGAGATGACCCGCTCTTTAGAGTCCGTAAATGAAGATTCCCTGTTTTGGCAAAAGCTAACCATAGACCGCGGGGGTTGATATGTTTTCCTTGACCTAGGTCAATGGGATGGATAACCGAGACGAAAGGACAATTCACACGGCAACCAAATAGGTATAACAGGTTGATTATTCGATGAACTCAACTAGCTCTGGGACAACAAAGCATTGTTAGTGCTCTGTGTTGTCATTAGATGGATTGGGCCTAATGGGCCCAAGCCCATTTATGTCAGTGGCTATGTTGGGCCTAATGAGTCACACAAACACCTTAAATTGTCTCGAATTCTAGCATATGTGTTTTGGGCCCAATGAGGCATAATGGGCCTAAGTTAGAAAAGTCCACATATTGGGCCAAGAGAGAATAGGTGGCATCATGGGTCAAGTTGGACTTGATCCATGATGTAACCTAATTAATTTAAATGTTAAATTAATAAAATTAATTTGAATTCTAATTTTGAATTTCAAATTTGAAATTTGAATTTAAATAAAATTAATTTAAATTGTAATTTTTAATTTTGAATTTAAAATTTGAATTTAAATATAGTCATTAAATTAGATTTATTGAAGATGAAGAAAATAAAGGAAACCAACCAATTAAATTGATTGGAAACAAATCAATTGGATTGATTGGAAACAAATCAATTGGATTGATTGGAAACAAATCAATTGGATTGATTGACCAAAATTAAGGAAACCAATTAATTAAATTAATTGGCTAAAATTGAGGAAAAAAATCAAATGGATTGATTGACCAAAATTAAAGGAAACCAATTAATTAAATTAATTGGCTGAAATTGGAAAAACCAATCAAATGGATTGATTGGATAAAATTAAGGAAATTACCCAATAAGATTGGGATTTGATGAGGGCTCTGATTTGACCTAGTCTTAGGTTAATAAGTAGCCACATCTATATATAGCCCCTCTTCTTCCTTAGTTTCGTATCTCTTCTTAATCTCTAATTTTCTCCACTGAAACCTTAGCCAACGCACACATCAGTGTGGCAGCTATGTCTCTCTTGGAATAACCAAAGGCACTACCCAATCTCTATTCTTCTCTCGAGTCTAGCAACCTCCATTGAAGGAGATTGGGCATTCGAAGAAGTGTTCTTCTCTTACAAGACAACAAGGTGGTGTGGATTTCCTTCGGAGGACTTGTGTTCTTCAAGTCTGAAGAATTGATCAAGAACGCATTTGATCAGGAATAATAATCCGAATAAAGGTATATACTTTAATTTTTCCCTCTTTTATGTTCATGGCCTACAAAAGGCATCTTACATTTTGACCATCGAGGCTTTTTTAACCAAATAAGTATTACTTTACCTCTGTTCTAAAACATTTCACCAATTTGACTACGGGTTCACTTTTTCTATAGTCAGTGTAGATAGCTTATCTACAGTGAGCACAAAACGACGTCGTTTTGAGGCGAAAATCAAAGTATTTTTGTAATTATAATTTATTTCAGGGTTATAATAGTCTTTTTCATTATAATTTTTTAATTTTTCAACCCAAAACGACGTCGTTTTGGGAGTGAATGTAGATAACTTATCTACATTCACTTTAGAAACATTAAAGTCTTTGACTACTTGTATATTTATACTTGAGTATATTTTATATTTTTTTTTAATATTTACTTAAGTGTAGGGTCCAGATATTTGAATATTTGTTGTTCCACACAATATACTCGAGCATAAGGGTCATTCATGTACTCGAATAAATGTTCAAAAAATTTCCTACTCGAATTTTTCAACACATAGAACTTGAAAAGTCATGTGGAGTAAAAAAAAACACTCGATTCAGACACCCGAGTCAAAGTTATGGCCTTACGAAATTATAGAGAATTTTCAAAATTTTGTAATGCCAATAGGTTTTGTGATACCTACAAAGCACCCCTTAAAGTTCCAGTAAGGAAACGACATTTATTCGAGTACATGACTTATATGCTCGAGTATATTACGTGGAACAACAAATACTCGAGTATTTGGGTCCTATACTCGAATAAATATTCAAAAAAATTCAAAATACGAAATATACTCGAGTATAAGATCATGTACTCGAATATATGGGTCGGTCAACGATCTTTAAAATAATATAATTTGACTAACTTTAATCAAGTGGATCTCATCAACGTGACATTGGCAAGTGCCATATTTATGTGGCTGTATAGTTAAAAGTGATCAAAATTAATTAAATTTTATCATTTTAATAATTAAACTTTAAATTATATTAAGATAATATTTTTAAATATATTATCTTGTTCATTATATATCCTGATTTCAACTTATAAACTTGATAAGATTTACCTTCTTTAAATTATTTTAAAATTTCTCTCTCGTGATATGTTATATATGTGCCAACTTGAAGGGAGTGTTAGAAATATTATCTGAATATATTACGTTATTATCTATAAATATTTGTTTCCTTATTTTATTAGGATTTGGATTAGATCCAAACTTCTCTTTTAAGCCCATTAAAGTCTTTATATATTATATACACAATACAATATTCATATTTCTATATTCTCAAGTTCTTTTAACTTATGGGTCATTTGGTAGAGAATAAAAACTTGTTGTGCTTGTGAATTACAATTATTAGGAATATGCTGAGAAAGTAATTTTTTCGAGGATATGACCAAAAAGTTATTTGGTAGACTAAAATATTATCAAAAATGTTGATTCAAGTTTTATAATTCTTGTTCAGGATGAACATCAATATGGGTATGTACTAATTCTGAGTCCTTTTCTAGGGTATTCCCCTCTATATATACTTCTAGCTTGGACAGTTGCACTGGACGTGGAT
The DNA here is from genome assembly GCF_033153095.1 of Gastrolobium bilobum. Lineage (NCBI taxonomy): Eukaryota > Viridiplantae > Streptophyta > Magnoliopsida > Fabales > Fabaceae > Gastrolobium > Gastrolobium bilobum. The sequence continues at coordinate 98,132 of NW_026895409.1, forward strand.
GAAGGACGGTTACCTTGAACGTGTATGAGAGGTGGTTACCTTAGACGTGCCATCATGGTAGGACCCACCTCATGGACTAATAAATAGGACAACCGACCCATAACCCGGGTACAGTTCTTCCGGGTTCTTCCGAACCATGCTCGAGTATACTAACCCGGAACATTAAGCCCCCCAGCTCGGAGCTAAATAACTATTTTACTCCGAGTTTATTTCCTGATTGGCCTCTTCTTATTTCTCTTTACCTTATCCCCATACACACATTAAATGCTCCTTACACATTCAGTTTCTAATTGCCACTTGTCACTATCTGGCTGCTTCGATTTCCAAAACGACTTGACATTTGAAACGACTCATCCTGACACCCATCATTACTTTTCGAAATTCAAACCGTCGATTAACCCCCTTTTTATTCTCATTAACCTTTTCCATTTTCTGGTTAACTTGTTTCTATCTTTACCTCTCTTTCATATCTTTATCTTTCTGCTCCGTCTTGCTCCTGCGCCTGCAATCCCTTCTGGTTCTTTCTTCTTCCTGTTTTTGTTAGCTTCTTCACTTGGACCTTGCTGTGACTCTTTTGCTGTTGGTTTCAAACCCCCAATACCTTACACAAGTAAGTTCTTCAACTTCCTGTACTACCTTCTTGTTTCTTATATGACTGGTAAAAATTATTGCTTGTGGTGTTATCTATCATCTTAACTAAACTCGCATATGACTTACCTTGTTCTTTACCTTCTTCTTCTTACACTACACTTTCTTTATCTTTGTACTTTTCTCTTCTTTAATATTCTTTTACCGGCTTGCTAGGCTCTGGATGGATTAAGGATCTAACTTGTAATTAACATATTCTGTACTAATCATTTTAACTTGCAATATATCTTCTAAACTAGATTTTATTGGTACGTTTCCGTCCAGGCCATGCCGAGGAATCGTTCGTACCGTTCGCTTCCCCTTTCTCGCTTCGCATTACCTTCTGTTGTAGAAGGTTTAGAATGGGTTGATGAAGAAGCTCTAGGGCTTTGTTCCTCTTACGAAAATCAGCCGAGTACCCTCCACACTTCTTTACAATCAGTACCATTATTTCGTGATTCAATAATTACTTCTTTACGAGTTTCTGTACCCGGAGATGATGAACGCATCTGCTCACCTTCTGGGCAAGGTGAGAACTCTTTCTTTTTTACCTACAAATGCTTATTTTCCGAGCTCAAAATTACGTTACCTTTTACCGAGTTCCAACAGTTGGTGTTTTTTGCATACATTTGAGATAATTTGTCAATCCTTTGGGTTTGCGTGCTCTTTTCGAGTTTTCTTCTGTTTATTTGTTGTGTTCCGAAATGCCGTTGATAAAGGATGTCCTCGTCATAGCTGGGTTTCATTGAAAGCCCGCCCCGGACTTCGGTGGTGTAGTATATATGAAGATAACTGGAAAAATTTCAAAGAAAAATATTTCAAAATTTGTACACCTGAGGCTCTTCCTGCTACACCTTCTGCTTCTTCTTCCTCCTCACAACCTGTTCCCCCGTCTGCCTTCTTCCTGAATCCGGATGGAACTTCACGTTTCCCTCTCAGTTGGAATCGTCACCACTATTCCACTTCTGCTAAAGCATTTTTAACTAACTCAAAAAACTTGAGTAGTGAAGAAAATGAAACTTATACCTGGTTCAAACAACTTGCTTCTGAGTTATGTAAGGAAACTATTTGTCTCACTCCTCAATCTATCCTAACTAACAAAGATTCTCCTGACTGGGTTTGCTGACATGGATTCAAAATATGTTGCTTTTGGCCATTAAATTCGCGGTTGGGTTGTAGACCAAGTGAAGTTTTTCCACCCGGACTCCTCTTTACAACACTTAGACAAAATTGAGACTTTCAACTTCATACAAGACGGACGACTATGTACTCATGATGAAAATAGCTCTGTTGCTGTTCTTGCTGAATGCCCTTCTGACTATATGCACTCCAAATCTGCTTCTGATCATACTACTTCCAAGGATACTCCAAAGGATACTTGAAGGAATGTCATCTTATTTTGTATTTAGTTTTATTTCTCTTATTTTGTTATGACTTTATCTTTGTACTTGCTTCACCATTTTGGGTTGAAAGATCAAGATTAGTTATCAACTTCTCAGCTTCTAACAAGAATATTGTGTTTATAATATTGATGCCACTTCTCCTTTTTTTTTAAAATTTATGAAACGATTATCTAATATATCACAATAAGTCTTGAAAGATTTCAAATGACTATGTCATCCGAGTAAAAATTAACCTGGTGCCCCGAGGGCTAACCTAGGCTACTACCGACTGGATATTCCTACTTCTGAATAGAAACTGAACGAGTGCCCAAACGGCCAGCTACGGCGGCAAGGGACTTGATCTTCCCACTTCCGAGTTGGAATTGAACGGGTGCCCAAGAGGCCAGCTCCGGCGGCAAGGGACTTGATATTCCCGCTTCCGAGTAGGAATTGAACGGGTGCCCAAGAGGCCAGCTACGGCGGCAAGGGACTTGATATTCCCGCTTTCGAGTAGGAATTGAACGGGTGCCCAAGAGGCCATCTATGGCGGCAAAGGACTTGATATTCCCGCTTCCGAGTAGGAATTGAACGGGTACCCAAGAGGCCAGCTATGGCGGCAAAGGACTTGATATTCCCGCTTCCGAGTAGGAATGGAACGGGTGCTCAAGAGGCCAGCTATGGCGGCAAGGGACTTGATCGCGTTCATATTTATTGAAATGAAAAGTGAAAATTCATCCATATCATAAATTCAAATGCATCCAAAGTTAAAAATCAACATGAGTTTAATCCAACGAAAATACACACTAGCACTTCAATGCATAATTAAACTATATCCTAATGAAATACTAATTAAATATAAATAACTTGCCCGGCAACTCTGCATTCAATCTTGTATTCTTCAACTGAAATACATCTTTAATTTGGCAGCATTCCAATAGCGTGGAATTGGTTTTCCATCTAAATGCTCTATCTGATATGCCCCCGTCTTGGTGGTAAGAATTACTCGATATAGACCTTCCCAATTAGCTGCCATCTTTCCATCACTTGCATTTTTATTCCCTACATCTTCCCGCCTGAGCACCAAATCTCCCACCTGAAATTCTCTTTTCACCACTGTCCGATTATACCTAGTTGCTGCCCGTTGTTTTGACGCCATTTCCACTAATGCTGCTTTTTCTCGTTCTTCTTCCAACAACTGCAAATCAATCTTCATCATTTCACCATTCTCTACCTCTTTGTCAGATATTATCTGCCTTCTCCATGACGGCTCTCCAACTTCCACTGGAAGCATTGCATCAAAACCGTAAGTCATCTTAAATGGGGTTTCTTGGATACTAGACTGTACTGAAGTTCTATATCCCCACAACACATTATCTAACTCTTCTACTCACCGTCCTTTACAATCTTGTACTCTCCTTTTCAACCCATTTGTCAAAATCTTATTCGCAGATTCTACCTGCCCATTTGTTTGTGGGTGTTCTACTGCTGAAAACTTATGCTTCACCCCTAAATCTGCCACCATCTGCCTAAATTTTTTGTCCATAAATTGAGTCCCATTATCCGTGATAATTATAGCCAGAATACCAAATCGGTAAACTATCCTCTTAATGAAAAACTTCTGAACATTGCGAGCCGTAATTGTTGCTAAAGGTTCAGCCTCTATCCATTTGGTAAAATAGTCGGCAGCAACTATCAAGTACTTAACACCTCCAGCTGCTTTGGGAAAGGGACCTAAAAGGTCCATTCCCCACTTGAAAAATGGCCAAGGAGACGAAATTGTAAGTAACTCCTCAGGAGGAGCCTGGTGTATGCTAGAAAACTTCTGACACTTTTCACATTTTTGCACGTTTTTTGGCGTCTTCCCCCATTGTTGGCCAAAAATACCCTGCTCGTATAGCCTTTCTTGCTAGGGATTTTCCTCCTAAATGATGCCCGTTAATACCTTCATGTATTTCTTCTAATACGTACTCCGTATCTGGTGCTACCAAACATTTCATCAAAGGCGACTTCATGCCCCTTCTATACAACTGCCCCTCGATTACCACAAACCATGCTGCTTTCCGTCTTAGCTTAGTAGCTTCTTTGGGATCTCCTGGTTCTTTCCCTTCTACCAAAAAGTCTAGAATAGGGTTTCTCTAATCTACTTCCTGTATCACCCATACCACACTTGGTGCTTTAACATTTTGCTGAATTACTGTCCTCAAACTTCCTGTGGACTTTGTACTTGCCAACTTGGATAAGATACCTGCCCGTATATTATCTGTCCTTCTGATGTGTTCTACCCGGACATTTTTGAACTGTTTCATCAACTCTTGCACTCTTGCCAAATACTTGATCATGATCTCTCCTCTAGCCTGATACACCCCACTTACTTGCGAAGTTGCCAACTGTGAGTCGCTATATACTATCAAACACTGCGCTCCGAGTTCTTTTGCGTGTACCAACCCTGATATCATGGCCTCATATTCTGCTTGATTACTGCTTGTGGAAAATTCCAACGTCAAAGAGTGCTCCACTGCTACTCCTTCTGGGTTCTCTATGATAATTCCTACTCCACTTCCCCTTTTGTTGGATGAGCCATCCACGAACAACTTCCACCAAGTATCTTCCCCATCGCTTCCCGGATGTGTCATCTCTACCACAAAATCTGCCAACGCTTGTGCCTTGATCGCCTTCCGTGCTTCAAAACTAATACCGAACTCAGATAATTCTACTGCCCACGAGACCATCCAACCTGCGAGGTCCTGGCTTATACAACATCTGCTTAATGGGTTGATTCGTTCTGACTATTATCTGATGGCATTGGAAATACTGACGGAGTCTCCTCGCCGTAATTAATAAAGCAAATGCCACTTTCTCCACATGTTGATACCGCACTTCTGCTCCTTGGAGTACTTTACTTATGAAATACACCGGCTTTTGACTTCCATCACTTCCTTCTCGGACGAGTACTGAACTTACAGCATCCTGCGAAACAGACAAATATAAAAATAACATCTCGCTGGGTTCCGGCTTGCTAAGAATTGGAGGTGATGATAACATCTTCTTGAAGTGCTGAAATGCCACTTCACACTCCTTGGACCATACAAAATCACAATTTTTCTTGAGCAACTGGATTAAGGGCAATGAAACATGTGCCGACTTTACGAAAAATCTGGATAACGTTGTTACTCTCCCGTTGAGTTTCTGTACCTCGGTAATATTCTCTGGACTCATCTCCATTACCGCTCTACATTTTTCTGGATTGGCTTCAATCCCCCTTTCTGTTAAAAGGAAACCCAAGAACTTACCCGTCGAGACTCCAAAAGCACACTTACTCGGATTTAACCGCATATTATGCTTCCTGGCTTGTTCAAAAACTTCTTGTAAGTCTTCTAAATGCTTCATAGCATTCTCCGACTTTACAATCATATCATCCATATATACTTCAAACATTCTGCCCATTTGCTCTCTAAATACTTTATTCATCATTCTCATATAGGTGGCTCCTGCATTTTTCAATCCAAATGGCATCACATTGTAACAATACACCGCATTTTCGATGATAAATGTTGTTTTCTCCTGATCTTCTTTCCACAACGGTATCTGATTGTACCCAGAATATGCATCCATGAATGACAAGACTTTATACCCCGATGCTTTATCCACTAACTGATCAATGCTTGGTAATGGGAAGGGATCTTTCGGATAAACCTTATTCAGATCTGTATAATCTGTGCACATCCTCCATCTCCCATCAGGCTTTTTTATTAACACCGGGTTGGCTAACCATGTAGCATACTCTATTTCTCTAATAAACCCTGCTTCTAATAAGTCCTTTGTCTTTTCCTCTATGGCCCTCCTTCTTTCTAAACAAAAACTGGGTATTATTGCTAACCGATGACAAGATAAAGCTGGATCCATTCCTGGCATGTCAGATGGTTTCCACGCAAAAAGATCTGCATTATCTTGCAATAACTTTGTCAAACTCGCCGCCACCTCTGGTTCCAACTCGGAGCCCACTTTAGTGACCTGTTCACTAGACTTTCTCAACTGCACTTCCTCCATTGCTCCAACAGGTTCCGACCTTTCTTTTACATCTTCAGGTCGGGGATCTAACCCTACCACCATTACTCGTTATTCTTTCTTCTTTTCCTTCATACTGACGCCTTCTTCTATCATTATTTTTGTCTTCCTATTTTTGGGTTCCAGCCTCAAACTCATATTGTAACAACTCTGAGCCACTACTTGATCTGCCCTTACTGTAGCCACCTTGTCATCTTTAGCCACGAACTTCATAGCCAATTGGTCTATTGATAAAAAGATCTTGAATTTCTTCATAAAAGGTCTTCCCAAAATGACATTATAAGCTGAGCCCAAATCTACTACTGCAAATGACAAAGTAACTGTCTTATGCGTAGGTGCCTTACCCAAAGTCAATCTCAACGGGATGTACCCCACCGGCTTGATCTTGTCTCCTGTAAATGCTAACAACTCGGCTCCACATGGTTCTAGCTGGTTACAGTCTAAATCCATCCTTCGAAATGCATCCCAAAAAATGATGTCTACCGAACTCCCTGGATCTACCAACATCCTATCCACTTGATAATTTGCTAACAACCCTGAGATAACTAAGGGATCATCGTGCTCTGGATCTAAAATTTCATCATCTAAATCTTCAAACATTATCTGTTTACCCGTCCTCCTTCTTTCTTCTTTAAAAAGCGGCTTCTCTGAAATAGCCATACACATCTTCAAGTGCCTTTTCCGGGCATTCCCTGATTCTCCTCCTCCTGCTCGTCCTCCAGCTATGGTACAAACATGCCCCACCGGAATCCGACTTGGAGATGGTGGAGTTTTTTGTTTCTCATTTACCTCTCTACCGCTTCCTTCGTGCGGGCTGCGACTACGATCTAGTCGCCTATCTTTATCTTCCTTACAACCTTCTTCTTCTCCTCTCCTTACATACTTCTGTAACTTCCCCTCCTTAATCAGCCTTTCAATAACATTCATCAAATTGAAGCATTCATTTGTAAGGTGTCCATACCTCCTTCATCCTCCATTGGAAGCTGGAATGATATGGCCAGACTCTTCCTGGAAAAATTCTTCCCATCTTCAAGGGCCACCACAATCAGAAAGGAGATCAGTGGCATAAGACAAGCTAATGGGGAGAACATGCATGAGTATTGGGAGCGGTTCAAAAGGCTTTGTGCAAGCTGTCCACATCATCAGATTCCAGACAATCTCCTGATTGTTTACTTCTATGAAGGGTTGCTGCCTATGGACAGGAATCTTTTAGATGCAGCTAGTGGAGGAGTCCTGAGCAATAAAACACCTGATGAGGCAAAAGAGTTGATTGCTGAGATAGCGGCTAATGCTCAGCAATTTGGCACTAGAGCAAACAGCAGTGCAGTGTTCCAAGTGCAAACTCCTCCAATGCAAAATCCAACAGTGGCAGCAGCGGGAGCATCAAGCACAGATAACCAGAGAATGGAGAACAAACTTGATGAGCTGACATCAATGGTGAGGCAGTTGGCAGTAACACAGACTGTGCAACCTTCTGCTCAACAGATAAGCAACCTGTGTGGCATCTGCTGTGATCCTTCTCCCCCACGGATGCTTGTCCTTCTCTACAAGACAGTGGTTTCCAAGTTGATCACTTTGTTGCTGCAGTTTTTCCTGCAAAGCCACAATACCAGCAGATGCAGCAGCAGCAGCAAAACAATCTCTTCTCTAATGCATATAATCCTGGCTGGAAAAATCATCCAAATTTAAATTGGAATCAGAACCAGCAAAGTGCACCATTCCAGCAGAGGCAGCAGTTTGCACCTTCACAGCAGAGGCAAAATTTTCAACAATTTTCACCTCCACAGCCAATGCAGCAGCCACCAATGCAGCAGCAAGCCAGTAGCAATGGTCCTTCTTTGGAGGATTTAGTAAAGCAGACGACAACTAACAATCTGCAGTTCCAGCAGAGGACTGAGTCTTCCATCCAGAATCTGCAAACCCAGATTGGCCAACTTGCAACATCAATGAGTCAGGATCAACAAGCAAGTGGCAGGTCCCTTCCATCACAGACAGTTCCAAATCCAAAGGGAACCGGCAATGTTAGTGCCATCTCTCTGCGGTCTGGCAAGCAACTGGAGGAACCAAACCAATCTGCTGTTGAGTCATCTCATGGAGGTGACTATGGTTCAAGGAAGCAAAATATTGATACTTCTGGTGTCCACATCCCGTTACCTTTTCCTCAAAGAGCCACTCAGTCTAAAAAGCAAGCAGCAAAAGCTCAAGATAAAGAGATTCTTGACACCTTCAGAAAAGTAGAGGTCAATATCCCACTCTTGGATGCGATTCAGCAAATTCCAAGATATGCTAAGTTTCTGAAGGAGTTGTGCACCAATAAGAGGAGGCTGAAAGGAGACGAACGAGTCAGCGTCATCCAGAATTTGTCAGCACTCATCCAGCCTATGCCCAAGAAGTGCCAAGATCCAGGGACATTTACTATCCCTTGCATTATTGGAAATTCTATTTTTCATGATTGTATGTTAGACTTAGGAGCATCAATTAATGTTATGCCTGAATCTGTGTATAAGTCTCTTGGTCTTGGTCCCTTGCGTGCTACTGGTATTGTTGTTCAGTTAGCCAATAAGAGTAGTGTTCATCCTTCTGGTGTAGTTGAAGATATATTAGTTAGGGTAAACAATCTGATTTTTCCTGCTGATTTCTATGTCTTAGGGATGGAGGGTGAGATTCCTAGTAGTACAATTATACTCGGTAGACCTTTCATGAAAACTGCTAGGGCTAAGATAGATGTGCATGCTGGTACTCTTTCAATGGAATTTGGTGATAGCATGGTAAATTTTAATATCTTTGATGCCATGAAATTTCCTAGGGAAGAGCATTCGGTTTTCTGTATGGATGTAATTGATGAAATGATTGATGATATATCTGCTGACTTAACTGCTGAATTTCCAGAATTATCATCATTCCTTGATTCTGATCTGTCATGTGGTTGTATCGATAGTAGTAATTGTACTGTTTGTGCTGAGATAGCGGTGTGTTGTTCTGATGTTAATTATGCATTGAATGATGATTTGCACAGTGGTTCCGCATTGAAGTTGAATTCTGAATTGCCTGTTGAAATTATTGATGATTCTTTTTCTGAGAATTTGATTGCAGACATAGATGTTAATATGTTTTCTGTAGAACCTGCACCCGCTAAACTTCTCCCATCCACTGAGCAGCCACCTAAGTTGGAACTAAAGGTTCTGCCTGACCATCTGAAGTATTCATATCTGGAGGAAAATGAGCAGTTACATGTGATAGTGGACAAGAACCTTCTACCTGAGCAGAAGGAAAAGCTTTTGACATCGCTGAAGAAAGTAAGAAGGCAATTGGATGGACTTTAGCAGATAATGTGGAAATGAGCCCTTCCATATGCATGCACCGCATTTTGCTTGAAGAAAGTGTTAAACCAGTGAGGAAGAAATCAAGCTACTTGATGCTGTTTATTTTCCTTAGGGAGTTCAGGGAGTTCTCTTCCCTCTTTTTCTTTTCTTTCTGTTATTTGCATTTTTATTTTTCTTTTCCTTTCTTTCTTTTAGTTTTTGACTTTCATAGGTAGATTTTCCTCTTCATTCTGGTAATTATTGAGTGGTACATGGAGTAGACTTAGATCACAGTGTTTGATAGCATAATCTGTTAGGCTTTGATCTCGATTCTTGGATTGCAACTACCTGTTGTTTGATTCTGTGCTGTTGATTGCATGATTTGGTTTACCCTTGTGAGATTTTGAGCCTGTATACATGGTATATCTTCTGGCCATGCTTTCTTTCTTGTGTGCTTCTGCTCTTGATTTTTGTTCTCTAGAACTTGCTCTGATTCTTTTTGAAACTGCATTTTTCACTTACATGCATGAATATGATTGAGGCATTCATTTCTTTCTTTACCCACTTTAGCCAGATAGCCATCCCTTACATTATTATCCCTTGGTGAGCCCCTTTGAGCCTTTATATCCTTTACTTCTTGAGCCACATTACAAGCCTAAGTGAAAAACCAATTAATTCCACACCCTGGAGATTTACTGAGCAATGGTTTTCACTGTGATGTTGTGTTTAAGTGTAGGGGTTTGCCCGAGACGGACAAAAGTTTAAGTGTGGGGGGTGACCATCTGATTCCCTTCTGCTATGTGGTTTTTCTGTATTGAAAAAAAATAGAAAAAGCAAAAAGAAAAAAAATATATATAGAAAAAAAAAAAGAAAAAAAAAGGTGTGTTTATTTTTGTCTTTTCATTATCTTTGTGTAATTCTTAACTTTTGCTCTTGTAGATTTCTGGGGTGTTTAACCTTCTTTTTCATATTTCATCCATACCTTCACCTCAGCCCCATTACAACCCTGCATAAAGCCCTCTTGATTTGTGCATGCATGTGTTAGTAGCAATGGAGAAGTAGAATTTGAGCAAGCCTATGGTAGAATGATTTTTCTAAGTAGATTTGAGTGATACACTGATTACCTGATACACTTGAGAGAAAAATATTGAGAGCATCCTGTGAGAAACCATTTTATGTAATTGGCATGTGCAGCTGAAATTAGCAGGTCTTGTGATTTGAGATTAGGGAATTTTTGTCCTGATTGATTTACCTGTGTAAGACTTGTGATCTTTGTATATTTTTTGTTTGCTTGATAGTTGTTAGAAAGGATTGGTTAATCTTAGTATTTGCTTTCTCTTTCTATTTTAGTTAAGTGTGGGGGAATTTGACAACTCATATTTTATTACACTTAATTGTTACTCTTGATTAGTATTTTAGGATTTATTTGAATTAAATAAAGGTCTTTTGGGTCAATTCACAATTCTAGATTTTAATTGGGTTTAATTGATTTTCGTCATAATTTTCCAGATTTACACTACTTTCGTATTTTGACTATTTCTCACTCTATAGATGTCCGATTGACTCCGTTCTTATTGCCTTTCGTAGCTAATAGATAGGGCTACAATATCTATTTCAGCTACTGAAGCCAAATTCGGACGGAAAGATGGTCGAAATCTGAGATCAAATGACGTGTTTCTGCTGGAACTTTATTTTGACGTTTGGACTTGTAAATCACATTAGGACCCAATGTGTTTAGGGCCCAAGGCCATGTTTTATTGTTTTAGTTTATTTTTATTATTTTTTCGCATTTTAGTCAGTTGGGCCGATCAAAACTTAACCCTAGCCCAAATTGGGTAGGATATATAGCGGCTGAGTAGGGAACACATTGGATATTCGGAATTTTCATATTTTGGGATCAAAGCACTTTCTCTGAGCGTTCTTCGTGTTCTTCGTTTCTTTTTCTTCTTCTTTATCTTATGTTCTTTTTAATTTTAATTATGTTTACCTTAGCCATGCGAGGCTAAGAACCTTTTAATCGACCTAAGGGTAACGAATTCCATGGATTAGTCCTGAGGGTCTGCGCTTCATTTTAAATCAGTTTCGTTTCCCTTCCAAACTCAGATTGATATCGTGCGATCGTGGATATTCAATCTGAGGTTCGCGATTGCGATTATGGAAAGGGATTAATCATCAGATTTGATGATTAGGTTGATTGACCCTATTACCTTAAATCAAGCGGGCTGATACTCTGCGATCGTATGAGTAGAAGCATCGTCTTTGATCAAACGCAAAGCGATCGCTTAAAGAGGGTTGTCAATTGGAAATAAGGATTCTGATTCGATTGACAAATCAATCACGATTCTGATATCTTCTTATCCGAGGAAAGACGTCCATGGAACCCAAACCTTAGGTTGGTTATTTTTAATTACGAGTTTTATATCCAATTTTATATTTTGTTTTTCAACAAAATCCCCCCCTTTAATTTTATGTTTCATAAGCGATTTTAATCCTTGCAATTTCCTTGAGAGACGACTCAGGTTTCCACTTTACTACAAATTTTTATAAACCTGATCTTATTAATTTACGCGAGTTCGACAGCTCGTGTTAGTCCACAATGGGCAAATTGTTGTATAAAACGACAAGACAAATCTGCCCAACTGTCCACCGAGTTCACTGGCAACGCCGTAAACCATTCTAACGCCTCTTTTCTCAGAAAGACTGGAAAAGTCCGGCATAACAATGAATCAGATTCTCCACATAATGACATTGCGACTCGGAAAACGGTTACAAACTCTTTTGGATCCGAGCTCCCATCATAAGCTTTCAACTCAGTTGGTTGTTTAAACCAGCTTGGAACAAGCTCCGCCCTCAACCTCCAAGATAAAGGAGTTCCTGATGGACCCTGACTACTAGGCGGTACTCGGATCTCCTGCTGTGTCTGTTGTGTTATTCTCCTCGTCTGCTCGTTCCAACCCGGTTCTTCTTGTCTCATCATCCGTCCTTCATAATCTCTATCACCATAATTTTCTATTGGTTGCCACTCTCTTCTCTGGGCCCGGCTTCCTGGTACATAATAGTACTCATACTCATCATGTGGAAACTCGTTTCTGTAACGAATATAACGCCTCTCTCCTTCTATCCTCCTCCTACCATTAGCTTCTTCACGCCTCCGTTCTCGCTCCTGGCCTCTAGGACGAGTGTAGTAATAAACTTCCTGTCGTTGTTGATCTTCCCAAACCTCCTCACGATGTTGATCATCATCTTCTTCTTGACGCATCCACTCTCGTCTTTCGTCCCTGACGTTCACCTCACCAAGTTCTTCTTCTGGTATCCAATCTAAATGGCGTCTTTTCCCTTGGTGATTTCTCCTTTCCAAAAGGCTTCTGGATATTTGAGGTGCTTGCCCTCTTTGAACCTCTGTCCTCCTATTCCCAGTCTCGGGTGGAGGTGATAACGGAATGTAACTAGGAAAGGGAGATATAGAACTTCCCCACCTATCCCAGTTGTGCGGGACATTCCTCCCAGATAATCGTTCTTCTGAACATTGCCTTCCTCGTCCTCCTTCTTGACGTTGTCTGTTCCTTATTTCTTCTGCTAACTGCATTAAAGCTTCTCCAATTGTATCTAATGATCGACTCCCTCCACTAGACCGGAATGAATCCACTTCCTTTCCGTTCTCTTCGTTCTCCCCCTCTCGCTCCTCATGATTATTGCTTGCCATCACTCAAGAACATGCGTAGGAATAGTTTTACCTTTCCCACAGACGGCGCCAAATGTTCAGGATGAACATCAATATGGGTATGTACTAATTCTGAGTCCTTTTCTAGGCTATTCCCCTCTCTATATACTTCTAGCTTGGACAGTTTCACTGGACGTGGATGAAGGGCGGTTACCTTGAACGTGTATGAGAGGTGGTTACCTTAGACGTGCCATCATGGTAGGACCCACCTCATGGACTAATAAATAGGACAACTGACCCATAACCCGGGTACTGTTCTTCCGGGTTCTTCCGAACCATGCCCGAGTATACTAACCCGGAACAATTCTATATTTAATTAATTGTCAAATATTACTGAGAAATGACAAGAACAGAGAAACAAGCATGAATAGAAATTGACCTAAGAGTAATTTCAACCGAAAAAAGGTAGAAAATATTTTCACCGAATGATAATCCTAAAATAGCACCCACCCGGTAATATTCTTTTATGGGAATTTATTTCATAAGTTGAAATCCTGAAAATTTGATTTTTCTCGAAAAAATTTCACAATCCTTAACGTGGGCAAATAAAGTTTTTAATATCTATTTGTAGGAATCTAAAATTTACCCACATATACCAAATGCCTGACTGGATTAACCCGATAACTCCAACCAACCCTCAGTTGTCAGTCGTAAATAGGCTGGGTTGGATCGTTGCATACCCATCCTAATTCAAGTATACTTGGGTCCCTTCATGGACTCATAATCTATTACTTTGCAACTCAATGACCACCCAATCCAATGCTGCTTATATAAAAGATATTAAACTAATTAGTAACTTGGTTGTTTCAAAGATTAATAGTTTTTTTTTTTTTTTTTTTTTTTTTTTTTGCATTACATGAGAATTGAACACACACCACTACACTACAAACACCTAACACACACACACCACACCACTAGGCTAATCCTAGTGGATTTCAAAGATTAATAGTTACCACTTTATTTTTTTTAAAAAAAATTTCAACTAATTTCATATGCTAAAGATCTAAATTACTACACTTTACGTGAATAAAGTGGTGGTTTAAAAATATGAATTTAATATTTATATATTTTTAAGAGAATAAATTAATGATAAAAATCTTTAAGCAATTAATGCATTGATATACTAATATTTAAAAGCTCAATTTAATAATTTATTATAAATTTTTTAATAAAATGTTAGAAACTTTTTTTTATTTTTGGATATTCCTTCTTTTTTTTGTTTCTTTCTTGAGAAAAAAAGAGAGAGCTCGTAAGATTTGTGAAGCCTGTGAGGATGTGTGTGTAAAAATAGCACTTCTTACAGCTTAAAGTGTATAAGGTGTTATTGTTATTTTTAAAAATTGACTGGGTGAGAGGATAAGGCAGATGGCCCTTGTTTAATGTCACGTAGTCGTGTAAGTGGGCTTGCGTGGCAAACCTACCAGCAGGCTTTTGTGACAGTGTAATGGAAGTTACTCGGTACACAAGATATCCATAATCCATTATTCGATGGAATTTTACTTCGTGCGAAGCAGGTGTGCCTGCTACGAACAGTCTTAGGCTTTGTTTGGGAGTTTGAAGGGGAGGGGAAGGAAGGAGATCGAAAGGGGAGGAAGGGGAAGAAATTAGAAGGTATTCCCTTCCTTTGTTTGCAGTCAAAAAAATGGAATGGAAGGATAATGGAGGGTCAATGAGATATTTTTACCATTTTACCCCTTTTTTAAATTAATATAATTATTATACTTTACAAATTAAATTTAAAATTTCTTACAAAACTATGTATGTACTTTTCACAACACCTAAAAAGATCATATTTTAGATGAAATTTTTACGTTGCAAATGATGAAAATTCCATCACAAAATTATTTTTTCATCAGAATACTTTTCGACGAAAAGCGAAGAAATTTTTCAACCGCTGAAAATTTTTACAAAAATAAATTTTCTATCAAAATTTTTGACAAAATTTAGTTTCCATCAAATGTTTTAAACGAAAAAATATTCTGTCAAAAATTTGACGAAACGTTTTTTGTTGAAAATTTCGATAGAAATATGTTCTAACGAAAATTTCGACAGAAATTGTTTTGTTAGAAATTTTGAGGGAAATGTTTCACTCGAAACTTTCGACGAAATTTAGATTCTGTAAAGAATTTTGACAGAATATTTTTTCCTTCAAAAATTTTACGGCAATATTTTCTGTCGAAATTTTTGACAGAAATGCTTTCCGTTGAAAATTTTGATGGAAATGGTTTTTATCTAAAAACTTGACGAAAATATTTTCGGTCGATCGATGGAAATGTATTTCGCTAAAATTTTTGACAGAAATTTTTTTTGACAAAAAGTTTGACGAAAATATTTCTCTCGAAAACTTTCGGAGGAATTTAAATTCTGTTAAGAATTTTGATCAAATATTTTTTCGTCAACAATTTTCGATAGAAATTTGTTCGTTAAAAATTTTGATTGAAATATTTTTCGTCAAAAATTTCGATGAATATGTTTTTTTTGAAAAATATTTTGGCAAGATTTAGATTCCGTAAAAAATTTTGACAAAATAAAAAATTTCGTCAAAATTTTTTACAGAAATGTTTTTAGTCACAAGATTTGATGGAAATGTTTATCGTAAAAAATTTTGACGTAATTGTTTTACGTTGAAACTTTTCGATGGAAATGTGTTTCTTCAAAATTTTGGACGAAAATATTTTCGTTAAAAGTTTCGACGCAATTTAGATTCTATCAATAATTTTGACTGATTTTTTTTCGTACAAAATTTATGTCAGTGATTATGGCAAAATCTAGTTCCGTCTCTAATCTTGTCTTTAATTTTGACAAAAAAAAATTTGACGTATATGATTTTCATAAAAAAATTTCATCACTATTTTTGATGAAATATTTCTCGTCAATAAATTCTGTCGGTATTTGAGACTTTTCTAATAATGTCACGTTTAAAAATGATTCACTATTATGTAGTTTTAACATTTTAATGCTAAGGGTAGATAAGTAATTTTTAATATTTTCTCCCTTACAACCCTCCAAATTGGAGGAACTTAAATTTTAAGAAGAAGAAGGGTTTTGGAGGGTTTAGTAAAAACCCCCCAAACTCTTCCCCTCCTTTTTTTTAAACTCACAAACAAGGGAAGGGCTTCCTAAAATCCTTCCTTCCCTTCCCTTCCCCTCCTAAAACTAACTCCCAAACAAAGCCTTAGGCTTTGTTTGGGAGTTTGGAGGGGAAGGGAAGGAAGGGAATCCAAGGGGGAGGGAGGGGAAGGGAGAGGAGGAAATTGGAGGGTTTCTCCTTCCCTTGTTTGGGAGTAAAAAAAAAGGGATGGGAGGATAAT
Organism: Gastrolobium bilobum; assembly: GCF_033153095.1. Taxonomy (NCBI): domain Eukaryota; kingdom Viridiplantae; phylum Streptophyta; class Magnoliopsida; order Fabales; family Fabaceae; genus Gastrolobium; species Gastrolobium bilobum. Next base: position 114,540 of record NW_026895409.1, read on the forward strand.
GGAGGGTCAATGAGATATTTTTACCATTTTACCCTTTTTTTAGAATTAATAAAATTATTATACTTTACAAATTAAATTAAATTAAATTTAAAATTTCTAAAAAAATTATTTATGTACTTTTCACAACACCAAAAAAGATTATATTTTTGATGAAATTTATACGTTGCAAACGATGAATCGTCGGAATACTTTTCGTCGAAAAGCGACGGAATTTTTCAACCGATGAAAAATTTTACAAAAATAATCAAAAGTTTTGTTGAAAATGATTTCCTCCATCAGATGCTTTAAACATAAAAGAATTCTTTCAAACATTTTGACGGAACATTTTTCGTTCAAAATTTCGATGGAAATGTGTTCTGATGAAAATTTTGACAGAAATTGTTTTGTTAGAAATTTTGAGGGAAATGTTTCATTCAAACTTTCAACGAAATTTAGATTTTGTAAAGAATTTTGACAGAATATTTTTTCCGTCAAAATATTTTCCGTCAAAAATTTTTACGAAATAATTTTTTGTTGAAATTTTTTGACAGAAATGTGTTCCGTTGAAAATTTTGATTGAAATATTTTTTATCAAAAAATTTGACGGAAATATTTTTCATCGAAAATTTTCGTGGGAAATATATTTCGTTAAAAATTTCGACAAAAATTTTTTTTGCCAAAAATTTTAACGAAAATATTTCCGTCGAAAACTTTCGGTCAAATTTAAATTGTGTTAAGAATTTTGATGACATTTTTTTCGTCAACAATTTTCGATAGAAATGTGTTTCGTTAAAAATTTTGATGGAAATATTTTTCGTCAAAAATTTCGATGAATATCTTTTTTTGTGAAATATTTTGGAAAACTTTAGATTGCGTAAAGAATTTTAACAAAAAAAAAAATTCATCAAATTTTTTTACATAAATAACTTTTGTCACAAATTTTGATGGAAATATTTTTCGCAAAATTTCGATGGAAATATTTTCCGTAAAAAATTTTGACGTAATTGTTTTACGTCAAAACTTTTTGATGGAAATGTGTTTCATCAAAATTTTGGACGAAAATATTTTCGTTAAAAGTTTCGACAGAATTTAGATTCTATCAATAATTTTGACTGGATTTTTTTTTTCGTACAAAATTTATGTTAGTGATTGTGGCAAAATCTGGTTCCGTCTCTAATTTTGTCTTTAGTTTTGACGAAAAAATTTTGACGTATATGATTTTCATCAAAAATTTCATCACTAACTTTTATGAAATATTTTTCGTCAATAAATTCTGTCGGTATTTGAGACTTTTCTAATAATATCGCATTTAAAAATGATTCACAATTATGTAGTTTTAACATTTTAATGCTAAGGGTAAAAAAATAATTTTTAACAGTTTTCCCCTCAAACCCTCCAAATTGGGGGAACTTTAATTTTAAGAAGAATGAAGGTTTTGGAGGGTTTAGTAAAATTCTTCAAACTCTTCCTCTCCTTTTTTTAAACTCACAAACAAGGGAAGGGCTTTCTAAAACCCTCCATTCTCTTTCCTTCCCCTCCTAAAACCAACTCACAAACAAAGCCTTAGAGTTTTCCTTTCATCGTTAAGTGGAGCGAGGAAGGAGTTAGGTGATCGTCTTCATCCACATTTTTTTTATTGTATGAATAGAAACTTTTAGAAAACTTATATGTTAAACTAATGGAGCTAATTTGCATTTACTAGATGCCGTATAAGACTTCCTTTTTTCTGACGTGTGCACTTAGTTTGCTGTGGTAGGTAGCAAATTAGAGAGATTGTCATGTGTCTTACTTTTGATTAGAATAAACTGATAAGTCACACTTAATTTGCTATATCATGTAACGAATTCCTCAATAACAATCATGTATTTTATTTTTGCTCAGAGTATATTGATATTTTGACCATTTAATTCGTTACTATCCATAACAAATTAGATGACCGCTAGAAACACCACGTTTGCAAATTATGTTCGCTATCCATTGTAACAAATTTGTATCCATGGGACTTTGAAAAATTTTACTACTTGTTTGATATTTAGAAAAAAAAAATTGAATTAGTGATAAATAAGGCCATGTTTGATTCCTGTTTTGCAAAACAGTTTTTTAGTTTTCAGAACAAAAAAACTAAAAAACTCGTTTGGTAAGACCTGTTCTGTAAAAAATGTTGTGAAAATTATAACTGTTTTTTTTTTTTTTTTAAAATCAAATTTAGAGAACATGTCTGAGTTGTTTTTGTTTTCTGTTTTTGTTTTTAACTTTCAAAAAGAAAAAATATAGAAAATAACTGTTTTCATAACTATTTTACAAAACAGTTTTAAGAACAAAAAAATCAGAACATAATCAAACAGACCCTAAGTCACTGCATTTTCCGTTCTTGTAGTATATCATGGGGTAAAGATACAATAAAGAGTAGGCGTTTCCTACTAATGACAATTTAGACTTGTGCTTGCTGGCAGCGAAGCACAATCCAATAATTAGATGACCAAGTGAGTAGAGATATAAGATTTAGCATTTTAGTCTATTTTTTTTTTTAACCTTCTTAATCAATCACTGTAATAATATTATTAAGTGATTAATGTTTTTCGTGTAACAGGAGATAAATTATCTCCTACAACTCTAAATCGACATTGTTTTTGGAATTGGAAAAATAATTGCAGTGCATATTAGTAAAATATATGATAAAAAAGGAAAGTAAAATTACAAAATATCATATATTTTTTTCCTAATTATTTTGATTTTGCTAGAGATAATTTTATCTCATGTGACAAGAGAAATATTTTTTTCTTAATTAATTACTAAAATATGTGTTTATATTGATTTTGTATTTGATATGTTGTTTGTTAAATGTTAAAAAAATATTACGACGATATTTTAAAAATATGTAAGGAAATTCTTTATCTAAAATGGTTTTTGTTTTATATAAGAGTTATGTTGTAGGAAAAGTGATTGTGTAATGTTATAGAGATTTATTTTGCGTGCATTAATTTTTTTTTTTTTTTTGCTTTAAAAAGTGTGGACTCCACAAAATATTGTATGTGTAGGAAAATTTTTGGTGTCATGTGAGATGATAGATGTAAACCCCATAAATTAATAACTAAAATCTAATAGGACATCAAGGAATTGTGTTTTAATTGACATATTGAAAAAATGTGTTTTAAAATGTTTTAATTGAAATCAAAGAGAAGGTAAGTGGGGTTGGTAAAGCAAAGAGAAGGTCGGAGAGGTGCGGCTTACTCTGATGAATTTATGGTCGGTAAATAATGAATGAGTTTGAGGCACTCTGCTCCAACCTCATGTGACGTGTTCCTCCAAATCCAACTATTACGGTGCCATGGTTATAATCCAACACCACATCATCGTATCATATGGGTGCAGCGATGGGTTTGCGTGCCTCCGCTTTGCATATGGGGTTTGGTGGTCCATGGATACCTTCGCGGATTTCGATCCCTTCTTTTTGTAAAAAAGAACAAGGGAAAGTGTTGCAAATTAGACCTTTATTTCTATTATTATTCTTTTTTAAGGCTATTTTTTTTTGTAATATAATTTTTTTTTTGGTGAATATAGTTTGTAATATAATTTCACTAAAATTGTTTTTGGCACAACTTTTTGATACTAAATTTTTTTTTTTCGAAAAGCTATTTCGAAATAAGAAAGCTTTGAAGTACGTAGTGAAGAATGAAGATGCATTTACCGTTAGATTTAAATTAAAGCGTCTCTTGAAAAATATGAGTGACAGAGAGATATGAATTTATTTTCTTTGACTTTTTTTATTTTTTTGTTTCAATAGCAAGTTTCAGTTCAATATATTGAAAATTATATTTCGCAAACAATAAATAATTTTCGTTTATAAGCCTAAGTATGGTATGCCATGCTATGTAGCACCGATATCAACACGGGACATGTGACACGATACGACACGACACTCTGATACGTTAATTATAAAAAATATTAGATTTCAACACGTTTTAATATTAAATAATATTTTTAGTTTATGTAGTGTGTATTATATTTAATATTCAATAATTTAACAAAAAAAATGAATCTAAACTTATAATATTCATAAATTTTGCAAAGAAACATAAGATATCTCAAATATATATATTAAACTCAATAAAATGGTAATTGTAATCCAACGAATTTAATAGTTGGAATTAAAAAACTCAACGCAACACAATTTTTGAACCTTTTTTTGAATTTTTATGATGCATGTTGGAGTGTCGGGGAGTGTCCGAGTGTCCAAGAGTGCCGGGAAGTGTCGGACACGACACGTTAAGATTTTTGAAATGTCGGTACTTCATAGATGTCATGTGCCCAATGCGTGTTGCGCATTTAGACGAAGGCGAAGTAATTAAGATTAAGAATAAAAAAAAAATAAGAATATTAACTCAGATTTAACATTTTTATAATGTTATAGAAGGTATAACAATGAATGAACAAATGAAAGAATATCTCACTGCCTAACAGCTAATTAAACAGAGTGGAAAATTTTAGAGTTGGGTTTGGGATGCAGGACGTGCGTCTCTACGAGCGTAGAACATATGCTGAAGGAATTGTTATGGAAATATTTTCACGGAATTGTTTTATGTTATAATTTTTCTTTTAATGTAGTTGTGATTTTTTTTTTTCACGTAATGAATATGGATAAAGTTTTAGATTAATGGGTCAATATTAAAATAAGTTAAGTCTAAAATTAACCCAAATAAAAGTAGGTCAGTATTTAAACCAGTTCAAAAAAAATAATAAGTATTTATAGGTCAAGTATCAAAGGACAGACAAGTGAACTAATTTTTTTGCACGTGGAATGGCCACGCGCATTGACCAGGGCGCTAAGTCTCCGAGTTACCCACCCATATGCTATGTAGCACCGATACGGACACGAGACACGTGACACGATACGACACGACACTCCGACATGTTAATTCTAAAAAATGTAAGATTTCGACACGTTAGGACACGTTTTCATATTACATAAAAATTTTAATTTATTTAATATATATTGTATGTAATATTTAATAATTTAACAAAAAAAATAAATCTAAACTTATATTATTCATAAATTTTGAAAAGAAACATAAAATATCCCAAATATTTATATTAAACTCAATAAAATGGTAATCGTAATTCAACGAATCTAATAATTGAAACTAAAATTTCAACGCAACGCAACATTTGAACCTTTTTTTTAATTTCTATAACACGTGTTGGAGTGTCGGAGAGTGTCGGGAAGTGTCGGACACGACACGTCAGGATTTTTGAAGTGTCGGTGCTTCATAGCCCATATGTATGCGAATCTGTACCTCTTCCCATTCACGCGTGCACCCATTGATGAACCGTGAGTCCCACACCTGCTGGAACAGAGCCCATCAACGGCTACGTCTTGGGTGACTTGTTGGAGTTGATGAGGTTGTAGTATTTCTCCGTTGCCTTCCACCATGTTGCCACGGTTGGTTGTGATGCGGTGGTGAATCTGGTGATGGGTTTGGGAGAGGAGAGTGATGTGATAAAGTCTGCGATGATGGCTCGCTGAGATGGGTTGAATTTGCCGTACCAGATGAGGTTGACAGAGATTTTGCCAGTTAGGAGAGGACCTTTGTGGTATTTGAATTGCAACTGCTGGTCTGACTCTGACTCAGCGAGTCTTCTAGCCGAGGTCAAGTCAAGTAGGGAAATGGTGAGAAAAAGGCTAAAGAGAAGAGAAGAGGATATAAAAAAGGCCATTTGTTTGTATTTTGTATAGAGAGAGATAGAAAAGAAAAGAGAGTAAGAAGTGAGAAGTGTAACTTGAAAGATATTATTAGTTAATTAATAATACCATTCATTGTTTTAAGATGTGAAAATATTTGATGATTTACATAAAATAAAATAAAATAAAATATTATTATTTATTTTTATTATTTAAGTGAATTAAGAAAATTATATTTTACATTAATATTTCATACTTACTAATTTATATTTTATATTTCATTAGTTAATTAATAATACTGTAAGAACTCACACCGTTAATTATGGTATTTTTATTGTTTAATTATGATAAAATAGGAAATGATTTCATAATTGACCTTAATAATTATTATGTGGCTTATATATATATAGTAAGTGGTTAATAATGCTGAAAGTCGTTTTTCGGAAGAAAAGTGCAGATACCGGTTCTGCTAGTCAGTATAAATGCGTACCAAAAAAGTATCCCAGAAAATTAAAATAAGTGCATGATAATTACTAGAATGATATATAGGACTTGTAAAATGAGTTTCCAGTTAAAATAATGAGAACTGGTGCCAGAACTGATACTGGCTATGGAAAAATGTGTACCGGAAAGGTTCTCGGAAAATTATAAAAAAAATATGATAATTCTTAGAAAAATGTGTAGTTTCAGATTCCAAGATTTGAGATTAATATGATAAGCGTAGCTATTTTTGCTAATACTGCGTGTATTTATGAGTTATGGTTTTAAATACCCATTTTAAGGGCACATTGCCCTAGATACCAGTTTTTGTGCGTGAATGCTCTTTGGTGGCTGACCATTTTACTGTTCCATTGCCTTTTCTTTCATTGAAAACACTCAAGCCACCATTTTTTGAGGGATTCTTCACCTCTAAGCCTCTAAACACTTGTGCTTGGAGTGAGTGATCCTTGTGAGGGTATTAAAGTGTCCCTCTTGCTGTCTCTGGTCTCTGAATCCTTGGGTTAAGGGCTGAGTTTGAGAGTTAGTTGATGAGAACCTTGGTTGTGTCATTTTTGAGTTTCAAGGTGTCATTTTTGGGAAGAAAAAACCTTTCTTGTTGAGCAATTTTCGTTTCCTTGGAAGTCAGAACCTTGGTGCTTTGTAGAGTGCTCCATTGGTGTCTCATTTTCGTAGTTTTGATCCTTGAGAGGTATACCATGATCACTTTTGGTTATTTTGAGGTTTAAAGCTTGTTTAATCGGTTAAAAATCATAACTTGAATTAATTGATGAAGTGAATGTGTTTCTGGGTCCCTTGTATACTTGTGAATATCTGTTTTGGGAGTTTGTGGACTCCTAATCACGTTTGGACCCTTAAATTTGGGATTATGCAGAAGACTGCTCGTATTTCTGCATTCTGTTGAGTGAGTATTCGAATACTTTTCATGTAGTATTCGAATACGTGTTAATCAGGTAGTCGAATACTCTTGCTGGAGTATGGGAATACTTTTCTGGTAAGAAAAGTATTCGGATACCTTTGAAGAAGTATTCGAATACTGGAAAGTATTCGAATACAGTGAGGTTTGGTATTCGGATACTGTGGTATTCGGATACTGGTAGGAGAAGTATTCGGATACTTAGTGGTATTCGAATACTTTAGTGAAAGTATTCGGATACTTTCTGGAGAGCTTGAGTATTCGAATACTATTTGTGGAGTATTCGAATACTTCATGCAGAAACAACATTTTATGAGTTAAAATGAGTAAGAAAGACTTAATCACTTAGTGTAATCTGAGCTATGATTATTGATGATTAATTATGGTATGGGCAGATTGTGATTGTGCTGTTTGTAGGCCTTGAGCTAGTGTGGACTCTTGGCATTGGGAAGTTAGCTTGCAAGGTAAGCTTTCGTGTCCTCGGTTTAGCCACGTTGTGGTTCCACCATGTCCCATGGGGATATGGTATATGCATGCTGTGTTACATGCTTTTGATGTTTTGGGAATGCTGTTGAGCTATAATATGCAATGTGCCTTGTTGATATGCATGGAGGTGTTCCATCCTGTAACGGTAAGCCTGAGTATGTAGAACATACAATATGGTGAGGCTGTGGATGAGGTGCAAGTGGTGTTCCTTGTACTACATGTAGGCATAGACGTATTCCTACATTTCTCTGGCCAGTAGAATAGTAATTTACACACATGTCATAGATATCTGTTGCACTGCATAGTTTTGGAACTGATATTGAAATTACTGCTTTTGAACTTATATTGCACATGTAAGTGAGCTTGGGGTGGAAGATCCTTGAGGACCCCTTGCCTTACTGAGATTTTTTGTTTAGAGATCTTACCCCACGTTTGGGGTGCTTATTTCAGGTTCAGGTAATGTTGAGAGTGGCAAGAGGCCCAAGCTTAGTTGATATTGCTGATTATTATGTTGTTTTGCTAGATGCTGGATATGCATGCTGTTTATGTTTTAGTTCCAGTTTATGTTTTGATTATTATGTTGAGACTCTGTTTATTTGGTGAGCATGGAGATTGTCCATGACACATAGTATTGTTATGTCTTATTCTTGTCTTGAGTCTTTTGGAGTTGTAATAATGTATCAGGATATTGTCCGGACTACGAGTTGTAGATCTGTGACTTATATACTCACTTTATTTATATATTGATGTATTTCAGTTAGTTGTTTCGCAATTTACATACAAGCATTGTTTTTATGAAAATGGATTAAGTAATCAAGTTGGTAATTGATAATGACGTCATAATTGAAAAGAAAAAGTTTATTCTGCATTTTAATTAAGTTTCGCTTAATACGATGTAATGTTAATATTCCGGGTATACACGGGGTGTTACATTTTGTGGTATCAGAGCAACGGTTCAAGGGAAAAGCCTGTATGTATTGCAATAATTAGGATGCTTGGTTGTGTTTGTCTTTGTGTTTGCTCCATTGGATTGTATTATGATAATGCATATGTAATCACATTGCGTGGGCCTGATCAACTCATAATTTGTGTAACTTGTGCAGAGTCATGGTAGGACCCAGGAGAACACGAGAGACTGGTGAAGATCAGCCCGATCCTATACTGACTGCATTGGCTGAGATGCAGGCGGCCCGACAAGCCGATCAGGAGGCCATGAGATTGGCAAACCTAGCCATGCTGGACGCCGTCAGAGAGGCGAACAGGAAGGCTGCTAAGGACGTGTTGGAAGCCAACCGTATGGCGAACATGACCATGTTTAGAGTCATGTTGGAGGAAATGAGGAATGGTCCCGATGTTGGCCATGCACCTCCGCCACCATCTCCACCGCCGCCACCTCCACCTCCACCCAGTATGCAGGAAGACTCTCAGAGTCAGATGGGTGATGCCGGTCATTTCGTGGGGGCCATGCAGACCGTCCCTGTTGTTGCGGATCGTGATGAGATCGATCGCAGGCTGAATGCTTTTCGTAAGCATAAGCCATCTTCTTTTGATGGATCCTTTGATCCTGTTGCTGCGGCTCGATGGCTTCAAGCGTTGGACAAGATTTTCAGGGTCATGCAGTGCACAGATCCACAGAAGCTTATGTTTGATACATACATGCTGGAGGGTGATGCCCACGAGTGGTGGACGAACACTTCGCATATCTACCAGATGCAGGGTCACGAGATGACATGGGCTTTGTTCGAGGACTTCTTTTTGGGTCAGTACTTCCCATATGACGCTCAGGAGAGGCAGCAGGGAGAGTTTGATCGGTTGGTTCAGGGTTCGTTGTCGGTGGACGAATACCTGGCCAAGTTCAACCAGTTGTTGAAGTTTGCTCATTTCAGGATGGCGAGGCCTACTCCTACTTACTTGGCTGCTAAGTTCCGCAGGGGACTTAATGATGATCTTGCTGGCTATCTTGCTGGTTCTGCTTCCAGAGATTTCGGGACACTTGTTCAGCAGTGTCGCGATATAGAGGACTTCTACAGTTCGAGCAAGGCCAAGAAGGCCAAGGTTGCTGAGGCGACGAAGGTTGTAGCTAGCAGTTCTACTTCTTGGAGAGACAGGAAGTATGGGAACAAAGGAAAATGTAAAAAGATTGCAGCTCGGCAGGCGCCGAACCAGTTCAAGAGGACTTCTGCTCCGGGGAACGCAACAAAACCTCCTGCTCCTAGATGTTCAGGATGTGGGAAGACTCACTTTGGGCTGTGTTCTACCGGCCAGTTGATTTGCTTTCAGTGTGGCAAGGAGGGCCACTTCTCCAGAGACTTTCCGTCGGCAACGACGAGAGCGGCTGCAGTTCAGGCAGTGCCACTTCAGATGGTCCCTCTTCCACCTACTGCTGCACCGGCGGTGCCACCATCGTCTGGGAGAGTTTATACTCTGGATCGTCAGCAGTCGGACCGAGCTCCAAACCTGGTTAGAGGTACTGTTACGATTGGTGCATCAGCTGTTGATGTTTTGTTTGACTCTGGGGCTACGCATTCGTTTGTTGCTACCCCGATTGCTGTGGGGCTTGAGTTGCCCAGTGATGTGTTTTCTCCACCGTTGCGGGTTACCACCGCCACCGGAGAAAGATGTGATGCTACTACTGTTCATCGCAATGTGGCGTTTCAGTGGGATGGCTGTGAGTTCTCTGTAGATCTGATAGGATTGCCGATGGCCAACTTGGAAGTTATTCTGGGCATGGATTGGCTGTCCAGGAACTGTGCTTTGATTGATTGTTGTGCTAAGTGTGTGGTGATGTCTCTGGGTGATTCCACAGCTAGTTCCTCGCTGTACATTTCTTTGCTGCAGGCTAGGAGAGCCTTGAGAGCTGGGCGTTTGGTTACGTCATGTTGGGAGGTTTGGTGAGTGGAACACAGAAGGACATCACTGGCATTCCTGTGGTGAGGGAGTTCCTCGAGGTGTTTCCTGAGGAGATTCCTGAGTTTCCGCCATAGAAGGAGATAGAGTTCTCCATAGAACTGTTGCCTGGTGTGGGGCCGATTTCTTTAGATCCATACCGGATGTCGCCACCGGAGTTGGCAGAGCTGAAGAAGCATATTGAAGATCTTTCAGCGAAGGACTTCATTCGACCGAGTGTGTCTCCGTGGGGAGCACCGGTTATCTTTGTAAAGAAGAAGGACGGAACAATGCGATTGTGCACCGACTACAGGCAGCTGAACAAGGTGACGATCAAGAACAAGTATCCCCTTCCTCGGATTGACGGTCTGTTGGATCAGCTCAGGGGTGCTTGCGTGTATTACAAGATTGATCTCCGGTCCGGATACCATCAGATTCGGGTGAAGCCGGAGGATGTCCCTAAGACCGCGTTTCGTTCGAGATACAGTCATTTTGAGTACTTGGTGATTCTGTTTGGTCTCACCAATGCACCTGCTGTGTTTATGGATTACATAAACCGGATCTTCCAGCCGTACCTGGATCAGTTTGTGATCGTCTTCATTGACGATATTTTGATTTACTCCAAGACGAAGGAGGAGCATGTGGAGCATCTGAGAACTGTTCTGCAAGTGTTGAAGGAGAAGAAGTTGTATGCGAAGCCCTCAAAGTGTGAGTTTTGGCTCAAGTCTGTGAAGTTCCTTGGGCATGTCATTTCAGCAGAAGGAGTCGCTGTTGATCCGAACAAGATCGAAGCCGTACTGGATTGGGAGAGGCCCAAGACAGTGACGGAAGTGAGGAGCTTTCTGGGTTTGGCAGGTTACTATCAGAGGTTCATCAAGGATTCTCCACCATGGTTCTACCATTGACTCGCCTTACTCGGAACGAGACTCCGTTTGTGTGGACTCACGAGTGTGAGGAGTGTTTCCGGGAGTTAAAGGAGAGACTGACTACTGCTCCTGTGTTGGTCCTTCCCGATCCTGCGCTCGAGATTGAGCTTTACACCGACGCCTTCGGGAAGGGGCTAGGTTGTGTGCTGATGCAGCTGGGCAAAGTGATTGCCTATGCTTCGAGGCAGTTTAAACCTTATGAGGAGAATTACCCTACTCATGACTTGGAGTTGGCTGCTATTGTGTTTTCTTTCAAGATTTGGAGGCATTATCTGTTTGGCTTGAGGTTTGTGGTGTTCAGTGACCATAAGAGTTTGAAGTATCTGTTCGACCACAAGGAGCTGAACATGAGGCAGAGAAGATGGATGGAGTTCATTAAGGATTACGACTTTGAGTTGAAGTACCATCCTGGCAAGGCCAATGTGGTAGCTGATGCTTTGAGCCGGAAACCCGGGAGCTCATCCAGTTTGTTACTTGGTAACTTTGATGTGGTTGAGAAGTTCAGAAATCCGGCAGTGACCGCTCCGTGTAAGGGCGTACTTCTTGAGATGGAAGCAACAGATATGGTGAATGACTTGTTAGAAAGGATCAAAGAAACACAAGTTCAGAGTGAGTGTCTAGAATATGTAAAGAACCAGACCGGCGTGTCTTGGAATGATGATGAATTGCTTTTGTTTCAGCAGAAGATTGTGGTTCCTCGAGGTTCTTTGATCGAAGAGGTTATGGCAGAAGGCCATAAGGGTCGGTTTTCTATCCACCCTGGTGCGACTAAGATATACCAAGATCTGAAGAAGAACTTCTGGTGGCCGGGCATGAAGAAAGATGTTGCTGTTTTTTTGTCTAAGTGTCTGGTTTGCCAGAAGGTGAAGATTGAACATCGGAGACCGTCTGGTGAACTTCAACCTCTTGAAGTACCACAGTGGAAGTGGGAAGGTATTTCCATGGATTTCGTTATAGGTTTGCCGAAGACTCAGACGGGTTGTGACTCTATCTGGGTCATTGTGGACAGACTGACGAAGTCTGCCCATAATGACCCAGTGAAGGTGAGCTTCACTACAGAGCAGTTGGCCAAACTGTATGTCTGCGAGATTGTGAGGCTTCACGGGGTGCCCGAGAGTATCATCAGTGATAGGGACCCGAAGTTCACATCTCGGTTCTGGGAGGCGCTGCAGGAGGCTTTTGGTACGCAGTTGAGATTGAATACCGCCTATCACCCTCACACTGATGGACAGACTGAGCGAACTATCCAGACCTTGGAGGACATGTTGCGGGCTTGCACGTTGGAGCAGGGCTCGGCATGGGATAGGTACCTTCTGTTGGTAGAATTTTCTTACAACAACAGCTTTTATGCTAGCCTGGGCATGGCGCCCTACGAAGCACTGTATGGTAGGAGGTGTCGGACTCCTACTTGTTTGTCTGAGGTTGGAGACAAGGAGCTTTTTGGCTTGGACTTTGTCCAAGATACCACCTTGCAGATCCAGACGATCAGAGAAAAGTTGAAGCAGGCGCAGAATCGCCAAAAGAGCTACTATGATGTCAAGCATCGTCCGCTGGAGTTCAGCGAGGGTGAGCACGTGTTTGTGAGGTGTTGGGTGGTTTGCTGATGGTGGAAAATATAAGTTCTAACTAAGGGACGTTCCTCTGTTCTTGCAAAACACAGACTCGTTCCTTAATTCCAACCCAAGTGCGCAAGTGCACGCATCAAGTAATAAAGGGAGTATCAATGCCCAAATTATCGTTCCCACGAGGATAGAGTGCCAATTATTGTCTTATTACTGTTTATAAAGAATGAAAATAAGAAGAAAAGTTAGTAAATGAACTGTCTGATCAAACGTTCCCTACTGTCTTGACAACGTTCCTCAGGAACAGTAGGTTCAATCTGGTGACACACAGTTGCTCGCTTCGTTATGTATGTGATCCTTCCTGCTAAGAAGAAGGTGAGATAATAATCATTGGGGTTTTTTATAAATACTAAATAATAAAAAGTAAAACTACTAAAAACAGAAATAACTATAATCAAGAGACAACAGGGTGGTGGTTAAAACAGTTTAATAGAAGGAACAGATTCGCTGCTTCACTCTTAAAGGGGCTGTTTTCTCTGCTCAGGACTTAACACCTTCTGGCTTTGTCCCAGTTTCTTTGCCTGCCAACTCTGATTCCTCGGCTCATGGACTAGATGGCTCACAAGTTTCCATATTCCTACGGCTCCCTTGACTCCAACAGGTACTTAGTTCAGAACCTTAAAGTGGACGAGTTGGCCCCTTATTCCTAAGGTGACCAGTAGCGTTTTTGCCATGACATCTACCTTCCCCCAATGGTTGAGCTGTCTGAAATCCCTCCCTTATGGAAGATCCTTTCTCAGTATATACCCAATTTCCATTGGCGCACAATGAATATAGCTCACTCAACCAAAGAAAGACAAAAAGCTTCGGTCAAGAGTTTTGAAAACAGTTCTTTAAGAGTTTCACAGTTTACCCGTTCCACAGATAGTTCAGCTCATAGTTGATAGTTTAAACATAACTATTCTTAACTGAAATCACATAGACCCGAGATTCAATCAAGAGATAACGAGTGGGACGAAGAGAAAAACACTTATATTAATTAAAAAAGACAGTTACAAAAAGAAATAGAAAATGGAGAAAGGTGGATAGTTGCTCGTGAGGAGTCTTAATGGTTGATACAGAAACAGAAGAAGGAGTTATCCCTTAACTACAGTTACAACTTAAAAGAAACTACTACTAACTAATACTACTACTAAGTGATCTTTTCCTTTTGGACTTCAGACCCTCCAGGATTCGATGATGTTTTTGTGTGAGGGTTGTCCTATTTATAGCTGGAAGAAGGATGGCAAACTGGTAAATCCTTTAGAGCTGCTTGCTTGAATTGAGGGGACGGGACGGTGACATTGGCGTGTGGAGGCTGTGCAGATTTTCTGAATTGGGCAAGGTTGGTGATGATTAGCCGTTGTTTGCAGGTCATCCCATGCCTTGCTTTCCTTTTCGACCAATGAGAACGCTGGGTTCTCTGCTCTTAACGTTTATATCTATTCAAGTGGTTCACCGCCTTGCTTTTTGGATGACTGCAGTCTTACGTCACCTGCAAAATTGTACAGAAGCATTAAATGCGATAGCAGGTGTATTAAATGCGTCCCAATCCGTTCCCTTTTAATATATTTTAAAGGAATACGTCATCATTCGTTCCCCCACTGTGTTTTTGTCACAAATGTGTAAAACAAGTGATTTTCCTGCTGAAGTTGCTCATCAGATGAGGAAACGGATGGTATTTTGCCATCAAAATGGGCTTAGATGGGCACGGTTTTACGTCCCGTCAAACACCCCAAAACTAAACTGTTGGTTGTCCTCAAACAACTCAGAAATATTGTATTGGTCTGCCAATTCAAAAAGAATAACATAACAGAAAGAAACTTGAGCCAGTGAGCAACCATGACTTTTCAGAAAATGAGCTACTCTCTATAGTAAACAGTAAGAGGATTCCGTCCCCAGATAACAGAAGGTTGCTGATCTTTCATCTCACTGTCACTCAAGGGTTGGTGTTTGCTCTGTCCATTCCTGGATGTGATTCTTCAGAACTTCCCCTTTCTGCTGCGTTCCTATGAAGTACAACTGTCTTTCGTTCCAAGGATCTTTGATGGATGAGTGTATGGAATTTGTTGAGGAAGTGTGGTCTGATTTTTGTAAGAGCAAGGAACGTTTAGTTTTTGTGCCTTTGAACTTGGACTTTTTCTAATTGGGTGAACACCTTGTCTTGAACTTTTATTCCTCCTTTGGAGGAAAGTTTTCTTGTTTTTCTTTTGAATGGCTGTTCCCTTCTTCCTTTCTTTGTTTTCTTCTGTCCTTTTTGTTCACTTTTGAGTTCGTTCCTTGTTCTTTCTGATTGACCAGATGGTGTATGGTGAGTGTGTGATTCTGTTTGATCCTTGGCAGTGGACTTCAACCATCCTTCAGCAGTACTGACAGCATCAAGGCAAGTTGAGAAGTTTCATTGTGGTGATACCTCAGGAACGCTCTCTGAAGTAGGTGTTTGGCATTTTTCCGTTCCTTACCAGTTGAGTACACACAGATCAGCTTCTTTCAAAAATCTAAGGATTAAATACCCTGTACAGTTTCTATTTCAAATACTCAGAGAAAGAACAAGCATGATTAGTCAGTGACTTTGTGTTTCATGTATGTTAGTTAATCAAAAAGAGTTGGACAGTCTTAATACTATAACTGAAATGTAAGTATGTACCAAACAGTTTGATCAAAATGTCTTTTTCATTACAAAAAAGATTAATTACAAGGGAACGGAAAGAAAACAAACAACAAAAATAAACATAACTAGGATACTTGGGAATGCGTGGTCAGTGGCCACCCCAAAACTACGTTCCTGGAACGGAACGTACTTTGTTTGGATTGTTTTGGAGAGGAACATCATATGTTCCCTCCATTTCGAGAGTCTTGTGGTTACGTGTAACCACCCCAAAACTTTGCTCTTTGTCAGAGAGCAAATGTATCTAATGAGTTGCCTCTCAGTCAGCGCTTAGTTTAATGTCCTTAGCTAGACATAGTACTTACTTCTCAAGTGGATTCAGAGAGAGGGATACTTTCCTCTTTTTCGTCAAAGGTTTCATCATTGTATATTTTCAACCTATGCCCATTTACTTTGAAGGAGCGGCCATGTTCCGAGCCTTGTATTTCAAAAGCTCCATTTCCTGTGTTGTTAACAATTTGGTATGGCCCGGTCCATCTTGATTTGAGCTTACCTGGAAACAGTCTGAGTCGAGAATTGAAGAGCAATACTTTTTGACAAACTTTGAGATCTCTGTTGCTGATCCTTTTATCGTGCCACTTCTTCATCTTCTCCTTGTCCAATTTGTGGTTCTCATACGTGTTCCCACAGAATTCCTCTAACTCTTCCAGTTGTAACAGTCTCTTTTCTCCTGCTGCTCTTTCATCCATATTAAGGACATGAACAACCCAATATGCTTTATGCTCTAACTCAAGAGGAAGGTGGCATGCTTTTCCAAGTATCAACCTGTATGGAGAACATCCTAGAGGTGTCCTATATGCGATTCTGTAAGCCCATAATGCTTCATCTAACTTGAGAGACCAGTATTTTCGAGAAGGATTGACTACCTTCTCTAATATCCTCTTAACCTCTCGGTTAGAGACTTCAATGAGTCTACAGGTTTGCGGATGATAAGTGTAACACCCCGTATATATCTGGTAGTATTAACATTGCATCGTATTAAGCTACGCCTAATTAAAATTGCGGAATATTCTTTTTCTTTTCAATTATGACGTCATTATACTTAGCCAGCTTGCTTACTTAATCATATTTCATAAAATATCGCCTGAATGTAAATTGCAATAAGACATCTACTGAAATACCTCAATTTATAAATAGAGTGAGTATCTAAGTCACGTCATTACATCATGTAATCCGGACAATAATCCTGATACATTAATACAACTCCGAATAAACAAGATATAACAAGTCTATGTGGCATGGACAATCCCCATGCTCACCAAATCAACATCATAACCAACAGAGTCTCAACATAATAATCATAACATAAATAACTAAAAGCACAAGCCAACATGCATAACAGCATCCAATACATCAGCTATAAACATCAACTCTAACTCAGCTCCGACCTCCTGCCGCCCGAGGTCTCTACCCCAGCATTACCACAACCTGAAATGGTGCCCCAAACGTGGGGTGAGATCTCTAAACAGAAATCTCAGTAAGACAAGGGGTCCTCAAGGATCTTCCACCCCAAGCTCACTTACATGTGCAATATAAGTTCAAAAGCATTTATTCAATATAAGTTCTCAAAACTATGTAGTGCAACAGATATTCTTGACATGTGTGTTGATACTATTCTACTGGCCAGAGAAATGCAGGAATACGTCTATCTCCTACATGTAGTACAAGGAACACCGCTTGCACCTCACCCACAACCTCACCATGTTGTATGTTCTACATACTCAGGCTTACCGTATAGGTGGACATCACATGCATATCAAAAAGGCACTAACATATAACAGCTCAACAACATTTCCAAAACATCAAAGCATGAAACACAACATGCATATACCATATCCCCATGGGACATGGTGGAACCACAACATGGCTAGACCGAGGACACGAAAGCTTACCTTAAGCTAGCTATCCAATACCACAAGAGTTCTCACAGCTCAAGTCCAACACGCAACAGATCACAATCTGATATAGGACCAATAATAAATCAATAACATGTACCACATGCATACAACTTAAAGACAACGCCTTTCCATTACGGTTTACGTCTTAAGGCTTCCAACAAAGCCACAAGCCCTCAATCACATGATTCTGACTTAGTTAATTAATTACAGAAGTTCAACTTCATTAATCTAGGGTATACAAACCCCCAATAGCCTACTGTCCTCACAGTACAGCTACTGTTCTTCGAAATCCCAGAATATCCGGATATATGTCGGGGACATATCCGGATACCCAATATCCGGATATCATATCCGGATGATATCCGGATGCCAATATCCGGATACCATATCCAGATGTCACATATCCGGATATATCACGGGCACATATCCGGATATTTCACGAGAGAATGCATAAATTTCATTTCGTGAATATCAAGTCCAAAGGTTGAGTTTTTACCGATTTTAAACACCTAAACATGCATTTCTTTTTTCTTTTTTTTGTAAATACTAAACATGCATTTCTAGGTGTGTTAGACTTTACCCAACATCAAGTTATCATCTTTTAGCCTTAACATGCATCAAGCTTTCATTTTTAAGCATAAAAACTCAAGTTCAAAGGTGGTAATCATACCACAAGCCAAAACAGAGGTAGGTGATGCTCTTGGAGCTCTCTCAACTGCTCCAGCACTCAGGCCACACAAGATACACGAAAATGGTGCTCAAGACTTGATCTTTCTACCCAAAGGAAGCTTCACAAGCCAAGAACAAAGCCTCTCCACACTCAACCAACAAGTCAGCCCTCAAGGTACTCCAAAACAGTCCATAAGCTCAGAAAATGGCTGGCCTTTTCACTCACAATGCTCACCCTCACCCCAACCAAGTGTTTAGAATGAAGAAAAGGGAAGACTTAGTGCAAAAGGGACCAAATTGCTCAAGAAATGGTGAAGAACAAGAAATGGAACAGTAGCCAACCTTCAGCCACCAAGAGAGTCACGTAGGAAGTCTGAGTGTCTAGGGTTTAGTGCCCAAAATGAGTATATAAAGCCATTTACTCAATAAACACGCAGTATTAACTTTAATTTCTACGCTTATCATTTTAATCTCAAACTTAGGATTCTTAACCTACTCAATTTTACAAGAATTATCATATTTTTATTATATTTTTTTGAGCACTTTTCCGGTACGCGCTTTTCCATAGCCAGTATCGGTTCTGGCACCAGTTCTCATTATAATTACATGAAACTCGTTTTACAAGTCCTACATATTATTCTAGTAATTATCATGCACTTTTCATAATTTTCTGGGATACTTTTTCAGTACGCATTTATACCGACTAGCAGAACCGGTATCTGCACTTTTCTTCCGAAAAACGACTTTCAGCATTCTGACTTACTTACCATAATTATTAAGCCTCATAAATAATTATTAGGGTCAATTATGGAGTCATTTCCAATTAAACATAATTAAACAATTAAAATACCCTAATTAACGGTGCGGGTTCTTACAATCACCCCACCTTTTTAGGATTTTGTCCTCAAGATCAGAAACATACCTGTCTCGAAACTCAGGGTACTGCCGGAGAAGCTCGTCCTCACGCTCCCAAGTACACTCCTCAGGTGTTCTTCCGGTCCACTGCACCTTGACCATTGGAATGGTCTTGCTCCTCAACTGCTTCTCGCCACGATCGAGAATTTTGAGTGGTCCGACGGGAGTTTTCAGGTTCTCCCGAACTTCCACATCATCAGGTTGCACCACGTGCGAAGGATCTGCTATGCACCTCCGAAGCTGAGACACGTGTAACACGTCGTGGATGTTGGCCATGTTCGGGGGCAAGGCAAGCCGGTAGGCAACATGTCCTACTCTACCAAGAATCTGGTATGACCCAATATATCGCAGGCTCAGCTTCCTCACTCCGAGTGCCCGTCCAACACCGGTGATAGGTGAAAGTCTCACAAACACGTGCTCACCCTCACTGAACTCCAGAGGACGATGCTTGACATCATAGTAGCTCTTTTGACGATTTTGCGCCTGCTTCAACTTTTCTCTGATCATCTGGATCTGTAAGGTGGTATCTTGGAAAAAGTCTAAGCCGAAGACCAACAAGTAGGAGTCCGACACCTACTACCATACAGTGCTTCGTAAGGCGCCATGCCCAGGCTAGCATGAAAGCTGTTGTTGTACGAAAATTCAACCAACGGAAGGTACCTATCCCATGCCGAGCCCTGCTCCAACGTGCAAGCTCGCAACATGTCCTCCAATGTCTGGATGGTCCTCTCAGTCTGTCCATCAGTCTGAGGGTGATAGGCTGTACTCAGTCTCAATTGCGTACCAAAAGCCTCCTGCAGTGCCTCCCAGAACCGAGATGTGAACTTCGGGTCCCTATCACTAATGATACTCTCAGGCACCCCGTGAAGCCTCACGATCTCGCGAACGTAAAGCTTGGCCAACTGCTCTGTAGTGGAGCTCACCTTCAGTGGAAGAAAATGGGCAGACTTCGTCAGCCTGTCCACAATAACCCAAATAGAGTCACAACCCGCCTGAGTCTTCGGTAAACCCACCACGAAATCCATGAAAATACCTTCCCACTTCCACTGTGGTACTTCAAGAGGTTGAAGCTCACCAGACGGTTTCTGATGTTCAATCTTCACCTTCTGGAAAACCAAGCACTTAGACACAAAAACAGCAACATCTTTCTTCATGCCTGGTCACCAGAAGATCTTCTTCAGGTCTTGAAACATTTTCGTAGCACCAGGGTGGATAGAAAACTGGCCCTTATGGGCCTCTGCCATAACCTCATTGGTCAACGGACCACGAGGAACCACAATCCTCTGCTGAAATAAAAGCAACCCATCATCATTTCAAGACACACCGGCCTGGTTCTTCACATAATCTAGACACTCTCTCTGAACTTGTGCCTCTTTGATCTTTTCAAGTAGCTCATTAACAATATCAGCTGCTTCCATCTCGAGAAGTACACTCTCACACGGAGCGGTCACTGCCAGATTTCTGAACTTCTCCACAACATCAAAATTACCAAGTAAACAACTGGATGAACTCCCGGATTTCCGACTCAAAGCGTCGGCTACCACATTGGCCTTGTCAGGATGGTACCTCAACTCAAAGTCGTAGTCCTTAATGAACTCCATCCATCTCCTCTGCCTCATGTTCAACTCCTTCTGGTCGAACAGGTACTTCAAGCTCTTGTGGTCATTGAACACCACAAACCTCAAACCAAAAAGATAATGCCTCCAAATCTTGAAAGCAAACACAATAGCAGCCAACTCCAAGTCATGAGTAGGGTAGTTCTCCGCATGAGGCTTCAACTGCCTCGAAGCATAGGCAATCACCTTGCCCAACTGCATTAGCACACAACCTAGCCCCTTCCCGGAGGCGTCGGTGTAAAGCTCAATCTCGAGCGCAGGATCAGGAACCAACACAGGAGCAGTAGTCAGTCTCTCCTTCAACTCCTGAAAGCAAACCTCACACTCGTGAGTCCACACAAATGGAGTCTCCTTTCGAGTAAGGCGAGTCAATGGTAGAACCATGGTGGAGAATCCCTTGATGAACCTCCGATAGTAACCGGCCAAACCTAGAAAGCTCCTCACTTTCGTAACTGTCTTGGGCCGCTCCCAATCTAGTACGGCCTCGATCTTGTTTGGATCCACTGCAACTCCCTCAGCAGAAATAACATGCCCAAGAAACTGCACAGACTTGAGCCAGAACTCACACTTTGAAGGTTTCGCATACAACTTCTTGTCTTTCAACACTTGCAAAATAGTTCTCAGATGCTCCACATGCTCCTCCTTCGTCTTGGAATAAATCAAAATATTGTCAATAAAGACGATCACAAACTGATCCAGGTACGGCTGGAAAATTCGGTTCATGTGATCCATGAACACGACAGGTGCATTAGTGAGACCGAACAGAATCACCAAGTACTCAAAATGACCGTATCTCGAGCGAAACGCGGTCTTAGGAACATCCTCCGGCTTCACCTGAGATCAATCTTCGAATACACACAAGCACCCCTGAGCTGATCCAACAGATCATCAATCCGAGGAAGAGGATACTTGTTCTTGGTCGTCACCTTGTTCAGCTGCTTGTAGTCGATGCACAACCGCATAGTCCCATCCTTCTTCTTCACAAAGATGACCGGTGCTCCCCACGGAGACACACTCAGTCGAATGAAGTCTTTCGCAGAAAGATCCTCAATATGCTGCTTCAGCTCTGCCAACTCCGGCGGCGACATCCGGTATGGAGCTAGGGAAATCGGCCCCACACCAGGCAACAGATCTATGGAGAACTCTATCTCCCTCTGTGGCAGAAACTCAGGAATCTCCTCAGGAAACACCTCGAGGAACTCCCTCACCACAGGAATGTCAGTGATGTCCTCCCGTGTCCCACTCACCAAACCTCCCAACATGACGTAACCAAACTCCCCAGCTCTCAAGGCTCTCCTAGCCTGCAGCACAGAAATGTACGGCGAGGAACTAGCTGTGGAATCACACGGAGACATCACCACACGCTTGGCACAACAATCAATCAATGCACAGTTCCTGGACAACTAATCCATGCCCAGAATAACTTCCAAGTTGGCCATTGGCAATCCTATCAGATCCACCGAGAACTCACGGCCATCCCACTGAAACACGACATCTCGATGAACAGTGGAAGAATCGCATCTTTCTCCGGTGACGGTGGTCACCTGCAGCGGTGGAGAAAGCTCAGACATGGGCAAATCAAGCCCCACAGCAATCGGGGTAGCAACAAAAGAATGCGTAGCCCCAGAGTCAAACAAAGCATCAACAGATGTACCACCAATGGTAACTGTACCTCTGACCAGGTTCGGAGCTCGGTCCGACTGCTGACGATCCAGGGTATAAACACTCCCAGTAGACGGTGGCACTGCCGGTGCTGTAGTAGGTGGAAGGGGAACCATCTGAAGTGGCACTGCCTGAACTGCAGTAGCCCTAGCCGTCGCTGACGGACAATCTCTGGAAAAGTGGCCCTCCTTGCCACACTGAAAATAAATCAACTGACCGGTAGCATATGGCCCAAAATGAGTCTTCCCGCATCCCAAACACTTGGGAGTAGGAGGTCTTGCTGCACTCCCTTGAGCAGAAGTCCTCTGAAACTGATTCGGCGCCTGCCGATTTGCCATCTGTTTACCTTTACCCTTGTTCTTAAACTTCCTGTCCCTCCAAGAAGTATAACTCCCAGCAACTCTTGTCGCCTCAGCGACCTTTGTAGTATCTGCTACCTTATCCCTCTTGGCCTTACTTGAGTCATAGAAATCTTCAATATCACGACACTGCTGAACCAGTGTCCCAAAATCACGCGAGGCAGAACCAGCAAGATAACCCGCAATATCATAACTAAGTCCCCTGCGGAACTTAGCAGCCAAGAAAGTAGGAGTAGGCCTCGCCATCCTGAAGTGTGAAAACTTCACCAGCTGATTAAACTTGGCCAGGTATTCGTCAACAGACAACGAACCCTGAACCAACCGATCAAACTCCCCCTGTTTCCTCTCCTGAGCTTCATATGGGAAGTACTGACCCAAGAAGAAATCCTCGAACATCGGCCATGTCATCACATGACCCTGCATCTGGTAAACATGAGAAGTGTTCCTCCACTACTCGTGGGCATCGCCCTCCAGCATATAGGTGGCGAACATCAACTTCTGCAGATCTGTGCACTGCATGACCTGAAAAATCTTGTCAAGCGCCTGAAGCCATCGCGTCGCAGCAACAGGATCAAAAGATCCATCAAATAAAGGTGGCTTATTCTTGCGGAAAGCATTCAGCCGGCGATCGATCTCATCTCGATCCTCAGCAAACACAGGGACGGTCTGCATGGCCCCCGTAAGATGACTGCCCTCACCCATCTGACTCTGAGAGTCGTCGTGCAGACTAGGTGGAGGTGGTGGTGGTGGCGGTGGAGGTGGTGGCGGAGGTGCATGGCCACCAGCAGGACCAGCCCTCAACTCCTCCAACATGACTCTGAACATGGTCATGTTCGCCATACGGTTGGACTCCAACATGTCCTCAGTGGCCTTCATGTTCGCCTCTCTGACGGCGTCCAGCATGGCCTGGTTTTCCATTCTCATGGCCTCCTGGTCGGCTAGTCGGGCCGCCTGCATTTCAGCTAGAGCAGCCAGGACAGGATCAGGTAGATCCTCAGAAGTCCCCTGTGTTCTCCCGATTCTTACCATGACTCTGCAAAAGTTACACAAATAATGAGTTGATCTGGCCCACGCAATGTGATCACAAATGCATCATTATGATAACATTCGACGGAGTAAACACACAAGACAGACTCAACAAAACATCCTAATCATTGCAATACATACAGGCTTTTCCCTTGAACCGTTGCTCTGCTACCATAAAATGTAACACCCCGTATATATCCGGTAGTATTAACATTGCATCGTATTAAGCTACGCTTAATTAAAATTGCGGAATATTCTTTTTCTTTTCAATTATGACGTCATTATACTTAGCCAGCTTGCTTACTTAATCATATTTCATAAAATATCGCCTAAATGTAAATTGCAATAAGACATCTACTGAAATACCTCAATATATAAATAGAGTGAGTATCTAAGTCACGACATTACATCATGTAATCCGGACAATAATCCTGATACATTAATACAACTCCGAATAAACAAGACATAACAAGTCTATGTGGCATGGACAATCCCCATGCTCACCAAATCAACATCATAACCAACAGAGTCTCAACATAATAATCATAACATAAAGAACTAAAAGCACAAGCCAACATGCATAACAGCATCCAATACATCAGCTATAAACATCAACTCTAACTCAGCTCCGGCCTCCTGCCGCCCGAGGTCTCTACCCCAGCATTACCTGAACCTGAAATGGTGCCCCAAACGTGGGGTGAGATCTCTAAACAGAAATCTCAGTAAGACAAGGGGTCTTCAAGGATCTTCCACCCCAAGCTCACTTACATGTGCAATATAAGTTCAAAAGCATTTATTCAATATAAGTTCTCAAAACTATGTAGTGCAACAGATAATCATGACATGTGTGTTGATACTATTCTACTGGCCAGAGAAATGCAGGAATACGTCTATCTCCTACATGTAGTACAAGGAACACCGTTTGCACCTCACCCACAGCCTCACCATATTGTATGTTCTACATACTCAGGCTTACCGTATAGGTGGACACCACATGCATATCAAAAAGGCACTAACATATAACAGCTCAACAGCATTTCCAAAACATCAAAGCATGAAACACAGCATGCATATACCATATCACCATGGGACATGGTGGAACCACAACATGGCTAAACCGAGGACACGAAACCTTACCTTAAGCTAGCTATCCAATACCACAAGAGTCCTCACAGCTCAAGTCCAACACGCAATAGATCACAATCTGATATAGGACCAATAATAAATCAATAACATGTACCACATGCATACAACTTAAAGAAAACGCCTTTCTATTACGGTTTACGTCTTAAGGCTTCCAACAAAGCCACAAGCCCTCAATCACATGATTCTGACTTAGTTAATTAATTACAAAAGTTCAACTTCATTAATCTAGGGTCTACAAACCCCCAATAGCCTACTGTCCTCACAGTACAGCTACTGTTCTTCGAAATCCCAGAATATCCGGATATATGTCGGGGACATATCCGGATATCCGGATATGCATATCCGGATATCCGGATATGCATATCCGGATATCCATATTCGGATATCAGAAACCCCATATCCGGATGCCAATATCCGGATACCATATCCGGTTATATCACGGGCACATATCCGGATATTTCACGACAGAATGCAGAAATTGCATTTCGTGAATATCCAGTCCAAAGGTTGGGTTTTTACCGATTTTAAACACCTAAACATGCATTTCTAGGTGTGTTAGACATTACCCAACATCAAGTTATCATCTTTTAGCCTTAACATGCATCAAGCTTTCATTTTTAAGCATAAAAACTCAAGATCAAAGGTGGTAATCATACCACAAGCCAAAACAGAGGTAGGTGATGCTCTTGGAGCTCTCTCAACTGCTCCAGCACTCAGGCCACACAAGATACACGAAAATGGTGCTCAAGACTTGATCTTTCTACCCAAAGGAAGCTTCACAAGCCAAGAACAAAGCCTCTCCACACTCAACCAATAAGTCAGCCCTCAAGGTACTCCAAAACAGTCCACAAGCTCAGAAAATGGCTGGCCTTTTCACTCACAATGCTCACCCTCACCCCAACCAAGTGGTTAGAATGAAGAAAAGGGAAGACTTAGTGCAAAAGGGACCAACTTGCTCAAGAAATGGTGAAGAACAAGCAATGGAACAGTAGCCAACGTTCAGCCACCAAGAGAGTCACGTAGGAAGTCTGAGTGTCTAGGGTTTAGTGCCCAAAATGAGTATATAAAGCCACTTACTCAATAAACACGCAGTATTAACTTTAATTGCTACGCTTAGCATTTTAATCTCAAACTTAGGATTTTTAACCTACTCAATTTTACAAGAATTATCATATTTTTATTATATTTTTCTGAGCACCTTTCTGGTACGCGCTTTTCCATAGCCAGTATCAGTTCTGGCACCAGTTCTCATTATAATTACATGAAACTCGTTTTACAAGTCCTACATATTATTCTAGTAATTATCATGCACTTTTCATAATTTTCCAGGATACTTTTTCGGTACGCATTTATACCGACTAGCAGAATCGGTATCTGCACTTTTCTTCCGAAAAGCGACTTTCAGCATTCTGACTTAATTAAACAATTAAAATACTCTAGGGTCAATTATGGAGTCATTTCCAATTAAACATAATTAAACAATTAAAATACTCTAGTTAACGGTGCGGGTTCTTACAATAAGGAGTTGCAACCTTGTGTCTGACTCCATATTTTTCCAACAATCTCTCAAGTTGGCGGTTGATGAAATGTTTCCCTTCGTCGCTGATGAGACAACGTGGGGTTCCATATCTGGTTAAAATGTTTCTTTTTAAAAATTTTATAACCACCTTAGCATCATTATTGGGTAAAGCAACTGCTTCTACCCACTTGCTCACATAATCCACGGCCATCAGTATGAATCTGTTCCCATTTGAAGGAGGAAAAGGCCCCATGAAATCAATGCCCCAGACATCAAAAAATTCAACTTCTAAGATTGGATTGAGGGGCATCTCATTTCGTCTAGTCAAGTTTCCTTCTCTCTGACATTTATCACAATTATTTGCATATCGAAGAGCATCTTTAAAGAGGGAAGGCCAGAAAAAAGCTGATTGAAGATCCTTGGAGGCGGTCCTGATTCCACCTAGATGTCCTCCATATGGGGATGAATGGCAGTGTTGAAGGATTTGAGGTTTTTCTTCTTCTGGGACGCACCTTCTTATCACTTGGTCTGCGCATCTTTTAAACAGTAGTGGTTCATCCCAGAGGTAGTGCCTGCAATCATAAAAAAAAATTTCTTCTGCATTCTATTCGCCTCATAAGGTTCTAGTCCTGCTGCAAGAAAGTTAGCTATATCAGCAAACCAAGGAACGTTTGTTTCTACGTGATTGACGACAAACAATTGTTCGTCAGGGAACGTTTCCTGGATTGGTAGCCCTATTTCAACGTGTTCTAATCTGGACAGGTGATCCGCAATTTGGTTTTCACAACCCTTTCTTTCTTTGATCTCCAGATTGAACTCTTGCAGCAGTAAAATCCATCTTATCAAACGTGGTTTTGCCTCCTTTTTTAGAAGAGGTACTTGAGAGCTGCATGGTCAGTATGGACAGTAACTTTTGATCCTAAAATGTACGACCTGAACTTTTCGCAGGCATATACTACAGCCAACAGCTCATTTTCAGTGACTGTGTAATTCACCTGAGCTTCATTTAAGGTTTTACTGGCATAGTATATGCTACGAAAGAGTTTATCCTTCCTCTGGCCCAGAACTACCCCAATAGCATAATCACTTGCATCACATATTATCTCAAAGGGTAAGTTCCAGTCTGGAGGTTGGATAACAGGCGTGGTTATGAGTTTATTTTTCAAGGATTCAAAAGCTTTTAAACAATCAGAGTTAAACTCAAATTTTATATCTTTTTTTAACAAATGGCACAAAGGTCTAGTTATTTTGGAAAAATCTTTGACAAACCTTCGGTAGAAGCCGGCATGCCCGAGAAAAGATCTCAGGGTTTTTACATTCACTGGTGATGGCATCTTTGCTATAGCTTCTACTTTGGCCTGATCCACTTCTAGTCCTTCTCGGGAGATCTTGTGTTCCAGGACTATTCCTTCCTTCACCATGAAGTGGCATTTTTCCCAATTAAGCACCAGATTAGAGGACAGACACCTTTGAAGGACTTTCTCTAAGTTTTCCAAGCAGTGGTCATATGTCGTCCCCAGTACTGAAAAATCATCCATAAAGACTTCCACTCCTTCACCTATTAAATCGGAAAAAATTAAGAACATACACCTTTGGAACGTTGCTGGTGCATTGCATAGTCCAAAGGGCATCCTTCTGAAAGTGAACGTTCCATACGGGTAGGTGAAGGTGGTTTTATGTTGATCTTCTGGTGCCAACGCAATCTGATTATACCCTGAATATCTGTCAAGGAAGCAGAAGTACTCATTCCCTGCCAGATGGTCTAACATTTGATCGGTAAAAAGGAGGGGGAAGAGGTCCTTCCTGGTGGCATTGTTGAGCTTTCTGTAGTCTTGGCAGATGCGCTATCCTGTAACTTTTCTTACAGATATTAGCTCATCTTTTTCATTTTTCTCCACCGTTATGCCTCTCTTTTTGGGGACGCATTGGACAGGACTTACCCAACTGCTGTCAGGTATCGGGTATATGATTCCTGCATCCAGCCATTTGATAACTTCTTTTCTTACCACCTCTTTCATTATAGGGTTCAATCTTCTTTGGTGTTCTACAGAAAAGTTGTTAGGTTCAGTCAATAATATTTTGTGCATGCAAAAAGAAGGACTGATACCTTTGAGATCAACTATGGTCCAATCGATAGCTCCTTGATACTTTCTGAGCTTGTCAAGCAGTAGTTCTTCTTGGTCCTTGGTAAGAAGGGAGGAAATGATCACGGGAAGGGTGTTCTCGTTCCCTAAATATGCATATTACATTAGTTTGCACACTTTAGGATGGCGAGGCCTACTCCTACTTACCTGGCTGCTAAGTTCCACAGGGGACTTAGTGAGGATATTGCTGGTTACCTAGCTGGTTCTGCATCTAGAGACTTTGGGACACTGGTTCAGCAGTGTCGTGATATTGAAGATTTCTATGACTCAAGTAAGGCCAAGAGGACCAAGGTAGCAGATACTACGAAGGTTGCTGAGGCGACGAGGGTTGCTGGTAGTTCCACTTCTTGGAGAGACCAGAAGGTTGGGAACAAGGGTAAAGGTAAACAGATGGCAGCTCGGCAGGCGCCGAATCAGTTCAAGATGACTTCTGGTTAGGGCAATGCAGCGAGACCTCCTGCTCCCAAGTGTTCGGGATGCGGGAAGACTCATTATGGGTCGTGTTCTACCGGCCAGTTGATTTGTTTTCAGTGTGGCAAGGAGGGCCACTTCTCCAGAGATTGTCCGTCGGCGACAGCGAGGGCTACTGCAGTTCAAGCAGTGCCACTACAGATGGTTCCCTTTCCACCTACTACAGCACCGGCAGTGCCACCGTCTACTGGGCTTGTTTATACCCTGGATCGTCAGCAGTCGGACCGAGCTCTGAACCTGGTCAGAGGTACAGTTACCATTGGTGGTACATATGTTGATGCTTTGTTTGACTTTAGGGCTACGCATTCTTTTGTTGCTACCCTGATTGCTGTGGGGCTTGAGTTGCCCATGTCTGAGCTTTCTCCACCGCTGCGGGTGACCACCGCCACCGGAGAAAGATGTGATTCTTCCACTGTTCATCGAGATGTCGTGTTTCAGTGGGATGGCCGTGAGTTCTCATAGATCTGATAGGATTGCTGATGGCCAACTTGGAAGTTATTCTGGGCATGGATTGGTTGTCCAGGAACTGTGCATTGATTGATTGTTGTGCCAAGCGTGTGGTGATGTCTCCGTGTGATTCCACAGCTTGTTCCTCGCCGTACATTTCTTTACTGCAGGCTAGGAGAGCCTTGAGAGCTGGGGCATTTGGTTACGTAATGTTGGGAGGTTTGGTGAGTGGGACACGGGAGGACATCACTGGCATACCTGTGGTGAGGGAGTTCCTTGAGGTGTTTCCTGAGGAGATTCCTGAGTTTTCGCCACTGAGGGAGATAGAGTTCTCCATTGATTTGTTGCCTGGTGTGGGGCCTATTTCATTAGCTCTATATCGGATGTCGTCACCGGAGTTGGCAGAGCTGAAGCAGCATATTGAGGATCTTTCTGCGAAAGACTTCATTCGACCGAGTGTGTCTCCGTGGGGAGCACCGGTCATCTTTGTGAAGAAGAAGGACGGGACTATGTAGTTGTGCACCGACTACAGGCAGCTGAACAAGGTGACGATCAAGAACAAGTATCCTCTTCCTCGGATTGATGATCTGTTGGATCAGCTCAGGGGTGCTTGCGTGTATTCAAAGATTGATCTCCGGTCCGGATACCATCAGATTCGGGTGAAGCCGGAGGATGTTCCTAAGACCGCGTTTCGCTTGAGATACGGTCATTTCGAGTACTTGGTGATTCTGTTCGGTCTCACCAATGCACCTGCAGTGTTCATGGATTACATGAACCGGATTTTCCAGCCGTACCTGGATCAGTTTGTGATCGTCTTCATTGAAGATATTTTGATTTACTCCAAGACGGAGGAGGAGCATGTGGAGCATCTGAGAACTGTTCTGCAAGTGTTGAAAGACAAGAAGTTGTTTGCGAAGCCTTCAAAGTGTGAGTTCTGGCACAAGTCTGTGCAGTTTCTTGGGCATGTTATTTCTGCTGAAGGTGTTGCAGTGGATCCGAACAAGATCGAAGCCGTACTGGATTGGGAGCAGCCCAAGACAGTATGAAAGTGAGGAGCTTTCTGGGTTTGGCCGGTTACTATCGGAGGTTCATCAAGGGATTCTCCACCATGGTTCTACCATTGACTCGCCTTACTCGGAAAGAGACTCCGTTTGTGTGGACTCACGAGTGTGAGATTTGCTTTCAGGAGTTAAAGGAGAGACTGACTACTGCTCCTGTGTTGGTCCTTCCTGATCCTGCGCTCGAGATTGAGCTTTACACCGACGCCTCCGGGAAGGGGCTAGGTTGTGTGCTGATGCAGTTGGGCAAGGTGATTGCCTATGCTTCGAGGCAGTTGAAGCCTCATGAGGAGAACTACCCTACTCATGACTTGGAGTTGGCTGCTATTGTGTTTGCTTTCAAGATTTGGAGGCATTACCTTTTTGGTTTGAGGTTTGTGGTGTTCAGTGACCACAAGAGCTTGAAGTATTTGTTCGACCAGAAGGAGTTGAACATGAGGCAGAGGAGATGGATGGAGTTCATAAAGGACTACGAGTTTGAGTTGAGGTACCATCCTGGCAAGGCCAATGTTGTAGCCGACGCTTTGAGCTGGAAATCCAGGAGTTCATCTAGTTGTTTACTTGGTAATGTTGATGTTGTGGAGAAGTTCAGAAATCTGGTAGTGACCGCTCCGTGTGAGAGTGTACTTCTCGAGATGGAAGCAGCTGATGTTGTGAATGAGCTACTTGAAAAGATCAAAGAGGCACAAGTTCAGAGAGAGTGTCTAGATTATGTGAAGAACCAGGCCGGTGTGTCTTGGAATGATGATGGGTTGCTTTTGTTTCAGCAGAGGATTGTGGTTCCTCGTGGTCCGTTGACCGATGAGGTTATGGCAGAGGCCCATAAAGGCCAATTTTCTATTCACCCTGGTGCTACAAAAATGTATCAAGACCTGAAGAAGACCTTCTGGTGGCCGGGCATGAAGAAAGATGTTGTTGTTTTTGTGTCTAAGTGCTTGGTTTGCCAGAAGGTGAAGATTGAACATCAGAAACCGTCTGGTGAGCTTCAACCTCTTGAAGTACCACAGTGGAAGTGGGAAGGTATTTCCATGGATTTCGTGGTGGGTTTGCCGAAGACCCAGGCGGGTTGTGACTCTATTTGGGTTATTGTGGACAGGCTGACGAAGTCTGCCCATTTTCTTCCAGTGAAGGTGAGCTTCACTACAGAGCAGTTGGCCAAACTGTATGTTCGCGAGATCGTGAGGCTTCACGGGGTGCCCGAGAGTATCATCAGTGATAGGGACCCGAAGTTCACATCTCGGTTCTGGGAGGCGTTGCAGGAGGCTTTTGGTACGCAGTTGAGACTGAGTACAACCTATCACCCTCAGACTGATGGACAGACTGAGAGGACCATCCAGACATTAGAGGACATGTTGCGAGCTTGCACGTTGGAGCAGGGCTCGGCATGGGATAGGTACCTTCCGTTGGTTGAATTTTCGTACAACAATAGCTTTCATGCTAGCCTGGGCATGGCGCCCTACGAAGCACTATATGGTAGGAGGTGTCGGACTCCTACTTGTTGGTCTGAGGTTGGAGATAAAGAGCTTTTTGGCTTGGACTTTGTCCAAGATACCACCTTGCAGATCCAGATGATCAGAGAAAAGTTGAAGCAGGCACAGAATCTCCAGAAGAGCTATTATGATGTCAAGCATCGTCCGCTGGAGTTCAGTTAGGGTGAGCAGGTGTTTGTGAGACTTTCACCTGTCACCGGTGTTGGACGGGCACTCGTAGTGAAGAAGCTGAACCCGTGATATATTGGGCCATACCAGATTCGTGGTTGCCTTGCCTCCGAACTTGGCCAACATCCACGACGTGTTACACATGTCTCAGCTTCGGAGGTACATAGCAGATCCTCCGCACGTGGTGCAACCTGATGATTTGAAAGTTCGGGAGAACTTGAAAACTCCTGTCGGACCACTAAAGATTCTCGATCGCGGTGAGAAACAACTAAGGAACAAGACCATTCCGATGGTCAAGGTGCAGTGGACCGGAAGAACACCTGAGGAGTGTACTTGGGAGCGTGAGGACGAGCTTCTCCGACAGTACCCTGAGTTTCGAGACAGGTATGTTTCTGATTTTGAGGACAAAATCCTAAAAAAGGTGGGGTGATTGTAAGAACTCGCACCGTTAATTAGGATATTTTAATTGTTTAATGATGTTTAATTGGAAATGACTCCATAATTGACCCTAATAATTATTTATGAGGCTTAATAATTATGGTAATTGATTTAGAATGCTGTAAGTCGCTTTTCGGAAGAAAAATGCAGATACCGGTTCTGCTAGTCGGTATAAATGTGTACCGGAAAAGTATCCCAGAGAAAAGTGCATGATAATTACTAGAATGATATGTAGGACTTGTAAAACGAGTTTCATGTAAAAATAATGAGAACTGGTGCCAGAACTGATACTAGCTATGGAAAAGCGCGTACCGGAAAGGTGCTCAGAAAATTATATAAAAAATATGATAATTCTTGTAAAATTGAGTAGGTTAAGAATCCTGAGTTTGGGATTAATATGCTAAGCATAGAAATTAAAGTTAATACTGCGTGTCTTATTGCTTAGTGGCTTTA
The DNA here is from genome assembly GCF_033153095.1 of Gastrolobium bilobum. Lineage (NCBI taxonomy): Eukaryota > Viridiplantae > Streptophyta > Magnoliopsida > Fabales > Fabaceae > Gastrolobium > Gastrolobium bilobum. The sequence continues at coordinate 147,659 of NW_026895409.1, forward strand.
TATACTCACTTAAGGGCACAATGCCCTAGAAAACTACCATTTCCTACGTGAGAGAGTTTGGTGGCTGACCAGAAATGCTCTCCTTGGCCTTCCCTTCCACTTCTTGAACCAAGTCTTGATCTTTCTTGGTTTTTTTCACTTTTTCTCTTGGGAAAACACTTGGGTGTGTGATTGGTGAGGATAGAGGGACCCTTTTTCTGAGTTTGGCTTCTGCCTTGGGAGGTTGTGTTGATGTCTCCACGTTTTGGGAAGGAGAGAGCCATCTTTTGGTGTTTTGAAGCTTCAAGGAGCTTCCTTGTTGAGTAAAAGAACCACCTTTGTGTACCATTTTTGTGCTTGGACCAAGTCAGAACCTTGGAGCTGTTGTGTGAGCTCCAAGAGCACCTTCATCCCCTGTTTTGAGCCTTGGTATGTTGTATCTACCTTTGATCATGAGTCTTAGGCTTAAAAATGAAAGCTTGATGCATGTTAAGGCTAAAAGATGATAACTTGATGTTGGGTAATGTCAAACACACCTAGAAATGCATGTTTAGGCCTCTGTAATCGGTAAAAACCCAACCTTTGGACTGGATATTCACGAAATGCAATTTCTGCATTCTGTCATGAAATATCCGGATATGTGCCCGTGATATATCCGGATATGTGATATCCGGATATGGTATCCGGATATTGGCATCCGGATATGGGGTTTCTGTTATCCGAATATGGATATCCGGATATGATATCCGGATATGCGTATCCGGATTTGATATCCGGATATGGGGTATCCGGATATGTCCCCGACATATATCCGGATATTCTGGGCTTTCGAAGAACAGTAGCTGTGCTGTGAGGACAGTAGGCTATTGGGGGTTTGTAGACCCTAGATTAATGAAGTTGAACTTCTGTAATTTATTAACTAAGTCAGAATCATGTGATTGAGGGCTTGTGGCTTTGTTGGAAGCCTTAAGACGTAAACCATAATGGAAAGGCGTTGTCTTTAAGTTGTATGCATGTGGTACATGTTATTGATTTATTATTGGTCCTATATAAGATTGTGATCTGTTGCGTGTTGGACTTGAGCTGTGAGGACTCTTGTGGTATTGGATAGCTAGCTTAAGGTAAGCTTTCGTGTCCTCGGTTTAGCCATGTTGTGGTTCCACTATGTCCCATGGGGATATGGTATATGCATGCTGTGTTACATGCTTTTAATGATTTGCAAATGCTGTTGAGCTGTTATATGTTAGTGCCTTTTATGATATGCATGTGGTGTCCACCTATACGGTAAGCCTGAGTATGTAGAACATACAATATGGTGAGGCTGTGGGTGAGGTGCAAGCGGTGTTCCTTGTACTACATGTAGGAGATAGACGTATTCCTGCATTTCTCTGGCCAGTAGAATAGTATCAACACACATGTCACGTACCCTACAAGATTCTAGACAGAGAAGAGAAGCGCCTTCGCAGCAAGGTGATACCAATGGTAAAGGTACAATGGCAAGGAAGGACTCCCGAAGAGGCAACCTGGGAGCGAGAAGACGAGATCCGGCAGAAGTATCCCGACTTAGAATGTTTGTAATTTTCGGGACGAAAATTTTATTAGGTAGGGTGGATGTAATAACCAAAAATCTTGTACTCGAAATTAGCCTAATGAAATGAAATGAAAAGGGATCAAGTCCATATTCAGTGAACGAGTAGCTTTGAATAAGCAACATTAGTCCTAAGTTAGAACCCACTTTAAATAAGATAATTAATAACTTAGCCCAATGTGGTTTAAAGCCCAAATAAAGTTAAAGCCCAACCTACTTAAGAATATAACTAAGTTAAAGGATTTAAGCCCAAAGCAATGCAAGCCCATTTTATAAGAAATGGCCCAATTAGTATCTAGACAAAGATCCAAGCCCACACCACCTAGCCTTGACCCAATTACAAAGGGTCCAACACTTATAAACCTAATGGGCCAAGACACTCACCAAGCCCAACCCAATTCAAAGGAACAACCCTAGATGAGGTGTCATCACATGATTGGAGGAATTTGAATGAGCTCCACCTCCCTTGGAATAGCAAACTCGGCCATGACAAGAAGAAAAAGGAGTGGTGTTGCTTTCCACACTCCCTAGGCGCCACTTAAGGAAAGAATGGACAAGTAAGAGCTTGAGTAAGACACACTCCAAGCCTTAACTATGCATGTGATTTCCTTCCTCCAAAAGCAACCCTACTTTCCATACCCACCTTGGATGACGCAAAATGATGGAGAAAGGAAGATTGCTTCTTCCACACTCCAAGCCTTAACCATGCATGTGATTTCCTTCCTCCAAAAGCAACCCTACTTTCCATACCCACCTTGGATGACGCAAAATGATGGAGAAAGGAAGATTGCTTCTTCCACACTCCAAGCCTTAACCATGCATGTGATGATCTTCTCCAAAAAGCAACTCACCTTTTCTCCTTACACACCTTGGAGGGCGCACTCATGACAAGGAAAAGGGAAACTTTCTTCTCCCACACTCCAAGCCATGCATGACACATCAAAGACTCATGAACCCAATACTTTCCTTATTCATGATTAAAAATGTAGATCCACTTTTTCCCTCCCCCTAGGCGAAATTGTCATCATGAAAGGAGTCAAGAGCATGACTTGTCTTACACACTCTATATTGAGTGTTGCACACTCAAAGCTACCTTATTCAACCTCCCTGCATTGGGAAGAACACCATGACACCTTAAGCTCCCACCCTCCCTCTTTATGCGAACCCCTCATCACTTGGTGCATGACATGGAGCTTGCTTGTTTTACACACCACACATTGAGTACCTTACACAACCATGACACACGCTAACCAATGATCTTATTGGTGAATCAAAGTTGAATCTTGCTTTATCTACCCTAGGCGTGAGATGCAAGAAGGAAACCCTCAAAATCCCTTCCTCCCCTAGATCCACGTGAAAGACTTCATGAAAAGGAGATGGAGTATAGAACACTCAAGCATGATTACCTCTCCTCCCCATGCGCACACCTCCCCAAAGGACCAAGGAGAATAAGTGACTTATATGACACCTTGAGTGTCCTACACTCTACACACTCTCATGACCCCTCCCCATGCTTATGACAACCTTGAACAATGTGAGGAGACTTGCTTACCCCACACTCAACCAAGACCTAGCCTATCCTATCCTAGGCATGATGATTAGGGAGACTTGAATAAAAAGGTATACAAACAAAGATCTCTCCCCTTCCTAGCCGTACACTACCTAAAGAACCAAAGCAAGGACACACTCCCTCACTTCTAGCGTTGGCCACCTACTCATAAACAAGAAACAAGTGAACCAACACCTTTCCTCTCTTCTTAGACTTACGTAAAGAGAGATTAAGAAGAGGTTAGAAGCAACTCTCAATCCTAGAAGACTACTTGAAGATCAGGTTGGAGTTATATTTTAGACATCATCTTTGAGGTAAGATTTCATGAACCCTTTTATCCCTTCAAGTGAGTAGAATGAACTCTAACTAGTTTATATGACTAGATATTGGACTAATAAAGTCATGCATGCATCTTTCATCTTTAAAATCACCTCTTAAGTATATCATCTCTAAATGGCCGAACCTCAAAGGTATGCATGCACCCTCTAAATATTCACAATATTTATTAAGCAACCTAACCCTAAATGGCCGAATCTATATGTACCCTACTAGATATTGAATATGTTCTTTAAGGTAATATGAAAAGTGTTGAAGTAAATATTCTTAAACAACATGTAGGAAAGCATTACTTGAAGAATCACCACCTAAATGGCATTAACCCTAAATGGCCGAACTTGATGAGTATTAGACCCATGAACATGTTGTCAAAATTATCCCTAGGCATGCACCCTCTAAATGGCCGAACCCTAATAAGCCTAAAAGGGAAATATGTGAAGGTTTTCTTAATACCATGATGTGAGGCCGAAATGTATGCCATAGAATATGACTTATGCATGAAAACAATTAGTAAAAATTATCTCCTAGGCATTTTCATCCTTAGAGAGCCGAACCTATGACATGAAGAATATTAAATTTTAGATCTTTTAATTTTAGAACCATGTACTAAGGTTGAATATGTGGCTAGGACAAACCAAAGCTTGAAAAGAGATCCAAGATACTAGGACCTTCATTTGGCCGAATCCATCACCTACGGGAAGAATTTACAAAGCGAAAAAGGGTAAGTGATTTATGGTTGTTGAAGTGGCTACCCTATGGTTGCCACCCCTTTATGTTAAAGTGAGGTTTGACTGCAATATGTTATATGATGCATTACATGATATGTTTGGTTGTTTGGAACTAATGTTTATTCATGCAAGTTTTGTAAGATGGCCTGTGCACTAATACCACAGAGGCAACCTGACGAGGACCCTGGGTATTCGTCCATAAGACCATGGAGAGTAATTGCCATGGCAGGATTGGTATGATGATATGAAAGCATGATTATTTTCCAAACTATGTTTCCAATGTTTTTCCATTCTATTATTGTACATGTTATTATGTGACTATTGCAGGAGTAAGCATCATGGTTTGGAGGTTGCTCCAACTGTGAGTCCTTACTGAGACCCCCAATCTCACCCCTCTTTGGGGAAACCCACTTTCAGGAAAAAATGACTAAATGGGTAAGGCAGGGAAAGAGGCTGGTACGAGTTGAAGAGGAACCTGCGCAACCATGTGCAGTTGACAATGACTCCAAACTAACGGAGATATTTAGGAACTTACTAGCCGAAGGAAAGCTCTTGGAGGCAGACTATCTTATATCTGCTCTAGCTGGGCCCATGTGGCTTGAAGAGGCACCTTCCTAAGGGTGCACCTAAGTTCTAATTTGGGATGACTGTAATAGACTATGCCACTTAGATTATTTTGAACATCTTATATGCCTTTGAAGTACGATATTTTGGGATGTTTATGTTTTTATGGACTTATGAATTTAGTAGGAAAGATTAAGTAACATAAGCCATTATCCGCATAAGACACTTAAGTAACTACCCACTGGGTAGTAGTCAACACTAAAATTATGATCATGTAAGTGAGCTCCTAAAATAGCGCACAAGTATAAGTAGGGTAACCAAGTAGAGATTAATTGGTAAGTAGACCGTAGACAAAGAAAAAGAGAAACTCATGACTAGAGGAATAGATAAGTTAGGGGAATGAACATTAGTAAATTTTAAGTTAACCACGCTTAAAAGTACATAGATTCCGCGCATTGAATGTCAAGCAATGTTACACCTTTGATGGCCTCATTAAGGGTGTTACAGATGATACCCATGTAGTGGCCTGTAACGCCCGGCCACTTGGAAGAATCAATGACTGTCCCCACAAACTAACACGAGACTTTTCAGTGTGTTTTGTCCTCACTCGCACACTTCCCGGGAAAACTTCCCAGGAGGTCACCCATCCCAGAATTGCTCCAAGTCAAGCACGCTTAACTGTGGAGTTCTTCCGATCTGGGCTACTGAAAAGTAGATGCATCTTGTTAGTATAGGTAGTACCAATTAATTCTTATAAGTCATTCCTAACTGTACCGTTCCATACCAGCACAGTCTCTGGAATCCCTCTCTTTCGGGTATTGATTCGATTCATTCATGAACCCCCAAGCTGCAAGATTTGGCATGAGCCGCTCATTGTCCGTGCCCTTTCGCACCGGCGATCACTCCCTGCCCTTGCCAGCTCTTGGGATGTTACATGCCCACCAGCTTCCGCCTGGTTCGTCCTCGAACCACACCGTACTGGAAGAGAGGCCCTGCTCTGATACCACTTGTGAGGCCCGACCACTTGCAAGAATCAATGACTGTCCCCACAAACTAACACGAGACTTTTCAGTGTGTTTTGTCCTCACTCGCACACTTCCCGGGAAAACTTTCCAGGAGGTCACCCATCCCAGAATTGCTCCAAGTCAAGCACGCTTAACTGTGGAGTTCTTCCGATCTGGGCTACTGAAAAGTAGATGCATCTTGTTAGTATAGGTAGTACCAATTAATTCTTATAAGTCATTCCTAACTGTACCGCTCCATACCAGCATAGTCTCTGGAATCCCTCTCTTTCGGGTATTGATTCGATTCATTCATGAACCCCCAAGCTGCAAGATTTGGCATGAGCCGCTCATTGTCCGTGCCCTTTCGCACCGGCGATCACTCCCTGCCCTTGCCAGCTCTTGGGATGTTACAGTGAGCATGGGGATTGTCCATGCCACACAGCTTCGTTTATGCTTTGTCTTATTTGAGTTATTGGAGTTGTATTAATGTATCAGGATATTGTCCGGATTACGTGCTGTAATACCGTGACTTAGATACTCACTTTATTTATATATTGAGGTATTTCAGTAGATGTCTTATTGCAATTTACATTCATGCGATATTTTATGAAATATGATTAAGTAAGCAAGTTGGCTAAGTATAATGACGTCATAATTGAAAAGAAAAAGAATATTCCGTAATTTTAATTAAGCGTAGCTTAATACGATGTAATGTTAATACTACCGGATATATACGGGGTGTTACACAAACGAACAAGTAGGGTTCGAATTTACAATTTGACGCAAACGCACAAGTAGGGTTCGAATAATTTATATATATATATATATATATATATATATATATATATATATATATATATGAGATGCCATTGAAATCAAAATGGCAATAGCACTCTGCTAGGGTTTCATAGTATCCCTAGGGTTTTCTTTACGTTCTTAACATGCAACCGTCAACTGTTTGAGAATTAACGTCGGAGGAGGTGGACAACCTTCAAAGAAGTAACAAAAAGTACAAGGGTGATGATTCCTTCTCAAGTAATCTTTCGAGGGTTCCTAGAGATGAAAAATGGATGGATGGTCAGTCAAGTTTTAAGGAGATCCTTATGAGAAGTAATGGAGAATAGAGATCAGAGACTGATTCAGAAGAGAAGGATGATGCCGAGATGCTGCTGCAGGATAGGGCTGTAGATGAAGGAAAAAAGGCTCTATCTTTGGAGGATGTCACTTTGGAGTATCGTAAGGATGGTTCTCCGAACTTCAAGCTTTCAGACAGTTTCAAAAAGACAGCTTGGAAGCCATGGAAGAAATCGTTGATTGTCAAACTGCTGGGGAAAAATCTCTCAATAAATTTCATGAGGAAACGGTTGGAGAATATGTGGGAAAGGGATGGGAAAATTCATGTAACTGACATTGAGAATGATTTTTTCTTAGTCAGTTTTGAAGCAAAAAAAGATATGAAATTTGTTTTAGCTGCTGGGCCATGGTTAATATTTGATCATTATTTGTTCATCATATCATGGGAGCCCGATTTTCAAGCGTTTAGCTCCCCCATTAGCAAGATCACTGCTTGGGTCCGATTACCTGGGTTTCCTGTGGAATATATTAATACTCCCTTAATGAAGAGTGTTGGTAATTGGTTGGGGAAGTTCATTCGACAGGATGCAACATCAACCAATCTTGCCAGGGGAAAATTTGCCAGGATTTGCGTCGAACTGGATATTAGCCAGCCACTAAAGTCTGTCTATTATGTAGAGCGAAGGTATAAGCAGGTGGAGTATGAAGGTCTTCATTTAATATGTTACAAGTGTGGGAAATATGGGCATAGAACGGAGCTTTTCCCCAATGCACCAAAGGAACCTGTGACTGTGACCAATGGCGAGGTGTCTATGAATAATACAATTCTGGACAGTAATATGCAGTATGTTGAAATTCCTGGGGAGACTAATCAACCTAATTTCGGTACTTGGATGGTAGTTTCGAGGAAAAAAACGAAAAACATGTGGAAAGGAAGTCTGATAATAGTATACAAAAAAGCACTGAAGAGAAGCATCTTAAAATAGTTGCTGCAGCAACTAAATCTGAGACTTCGGAAGAAGGCCACAATATTGGTAAGTTGAGCACAGATAGGCTTGGGGAGGACAATTTACATAGGGTTCGGGATCTAGCCAAGAGTCCAAGTAAAGATACGCAACATGGTGTTAATGACCGAGTTCAGCTAATAGAGACAAAAACTGCTTTCAAGTTGGTGGGAGATGGTGTTGGGGATGCAAATATGGAGGAAAAGTCTATTTCTAAGGATACCATAGGAAGTCCTACAAAGATACAACACGGTATTAATAAAAATTTGGGCTCGATTGATACTCTATGTCATGAGAGTCCTGTTGTGATGTATACTGATAATGTTGGGAATGAGAATTCTTTTGATGACTCTGCGAAGGCTCAGAAAACTTGTAGGGATCCATCCCTTAGTGTAACTGTGTTATCTCAAGATCCTAAGCCTCCGGATCCCAAAGACAGCTTCAGTTTCTAGCAGAAGTAAAGCATCATCTGGTCAACGAGGAGTAGGGAAGTCTTTTTCCAGTAAATTGTCACAGGTGCAATCTCACTCTGCAAAAATTCAAAAATCTCGTTGATGTCTTTGCTATCTTGGAATTGTAGGGGTGCAGCCAAGTCTAATTTGGGTCGTACTCTTAAAATGATAGTGGATAAACATGTTTTTTGCATGGTGGTGCTAATGGAGACTCGAACCAGTAACGTTAAGAGTAAAAGTTTGATGAAGAAACTTAGATTTGATCAGATCTTTGTTGAGGAAGCGGTGGGTTTTTCTGGTGGGATTTGGGCTATATGGGGCTCCAACTGTGTTACGGTGCAAAGAATTTCCCAATCATCCCAGTTTTTGCATATGAAGGTTCTGATGAATAATTCTAGAGAATTTTTATGCACTGCTGTTTATGCAAGTCCCCGTGACGTTGAAAGACATGTGATGTGGGATGATATTTCTCATATTAGCAACTCCATTAATGTTCCTTGGATTATGTTAGGTGATTTTAATGATATCAGAAGTAGTAATGAAAAGAAAGGAGGATCTTTTCCAGATAGTGCAAGATGCAGTCGGTTTTCTGATTTTCTCAATAGTTTTCATGTGGAAGACTTAAACACTTTTGGTCCTTATTTCACTTGGAAGGTGTAACACTCCGTATATATCCGGTAATGTTATCATAATATCGTATTAAGTTGCGCTTAATTAAAAATGCGGAATTACTTTTTCTTTTAAATTATGATGACATTAACATTACCAACTTGCTTTATAATCAATTAATAAAACATCGCCTGTATGTAATTGCAATAAAACAGCTATCTGAAATACCTCATAACATAGTTAGTCAAAATGTGGCTCTAGTCACGAAACTACAACAACGTAGACCGGACCATCTAACAGTTTATACAACTCAACTCAAGAGTACCAACAACATAGTGGCATGGACAACTCCCATGCTCACCCAAATAAGGCAACAATGCTCAACATCAGTCTCAATCACAACATAATCATAAATAGCGGAAAACATAAACAGCATCCAAATCCAGTCATGCTAACATAAAGCAGTAAACATAATCAGCTAAGCTCCGGCCTCCTGCCGCCTGAGGCATCAGTACCCATACTACCTGATCCTGAAATAAGCATTCCCCAAACGTGGGGTAAGATCTCTAATCTAGAAATCTCAGTAAGTCAGTGAATCCTCAAGGATCTTCAACCCCAAGCTCACTTACATGTGCAATATAAGTTCAAAGCAGTTTATCATTTATCATTTCTAAAACAATGCAATGCAGCAGATAGTCATGCCATGTGTGTCAATACTAATCTACTGGCCAGAGACAGTGTAGGTATACGTCTATCACCTACACACCGTGCAAGTACCACTTGCATTCACCCCGGTACACCGTCTTGTATGGCGCTACATACTCAGGCTTCCCGTCAAGATGAAACAACATATGCATATTAAAAGCCATTACATGTAAAGTTCATTCAACATAACAAATATCCAAAAGCATATACACAGCATGCATAAACCATACCCCCATGGGACATGGTGGAACCACAACATGGCTAAACCGAGGACACGAAATCTTACCTCTAAGCTAGCTATCCAAACCAAGAGTCCACAGCTCAAGGCCCACAAACAGCACAATCACAATCTGTCCACACCATAATTAATCATCAATAATCATGGCTCAGATTACCTTCGGTTATTAAGTGTTTCTTACTCATTTTAACTCATTACATGTTGTTTCTGCAGGAAGTATTCGAATACTCCACGGGTAGTATTCGAATACTCCAGCTCTCCAGAAAGTATTCGATTACTTTCATTAAAGTATTCGCATACAAGTATCCGAATACTTTGCCTCCCAGTATCCGAATACCTCAGTATCCGAATACCAAACCTTACTGTATTCGAATACTTTCCAGTATTCGAATACTTCTTCAAAGGTATCCGAATACTTTTCTTCCCAGAAAAGTATTCCAATACTCCTGCAAGGAGTATTCGACTACCTGATGAGCAAGTATTCGAATACTACACGAAAAGTATTCAAATACTTCTTCAACAGAATACAGAAATTCGAACCAACTTCTGCATAATCCCAAATTTAAGGGTCCAAACACGATTGGGAGTCCATAAACTCCCAAAACAGATATTCCCAAACATACAAGGGACCCATAAACACATTCTTTTACTCAAAAGGTTAAAGTTCCTCTTTTTAATTGATTAAACAAGCTTTAAACTCCAAAATGACAAAGAGTGATCATGGTATACCTCCAAGGCACCAAAACTCCGAAAATGAGACACACTCAGGGTCTCCTACACAGCACTTCAGTTCTGACTTGAACAAGGCACGAATTTGTACAACAAGTTTGATCCTTTAAACAAAAGGTAGCTTCTTGGAACTTAAGAAACCAAGAACAAGGCCACACAAGCCCAAAACTCTCCAAGTCAGCTCCAAAAATGCCCAAACAGCAATTAATCTCCCTCACACAGACTCAATAACTCAGAAATCAAACCACCCACTCACTCTCAAGGTGTTTCCCAAGTGTTTACAAGTTCAACATGCAAGGAATGCCACCCAAGGTGATCTCTTGACTCAAGGAATGGTGACAAGGCCAATGGAACAGTGGAGACAGACCAGCCACCCTTCAACTCACGCAGAGAAAATGTAACCTAGGGCTTTGTGCCCATAACAAGAGTATATATAGTTATTTAACCCACTAACACACAGTATTAGCTTTAATTGCTACGCTTAGCATTTTAATCCCAAACTTTTGGATTCTGAAACTAGACAATTTTCTAAGAATTATCATATTTTTCTTATAATTTTCTGAGCACCTTTTTGGAACGCGCTTTTCCAAGCCAGTACCAGTTTCTAGCACCAGTTCTCATTATTTTGACTTGGAACTCGTTTTCCAAGTCCTATATATTATTCCCATAATATATAACCACTTTTCATAATTTTCCGGGATACTTTTCCGGTATGCAATTATACCGACTAGCAGAACCGGTATCTGCACTTTTCTTCCGAAAAGTGACTTTCAGCAATATAACTCACTTACTATAATTATTAGAGCTTCATAATAATTATTAGGGTCAATTATGGAATCATTTCCTATTTCCTCATAATTAATGAATTAAATTCTTAATTAACGGTGCGGGTTCTTACATTCACCCCACCTTTTTAGGATTTTGTCCTCAAAATCAGAAACATACCTGGTCGAAACTCGGGGTATTGCCGGAGAAGCTCGTCCTCACGCTCCCAAGTACACTCCTCAGGAGTCCTTCCGGTCCACTGCACCTTGACCATCGGAATGATCTTGCTCCTCAGCTGCTTCTCGCCACGATCGAGAATCTTTAGTGGTCCGATGGGAGTCTTTAGGTTCTCCCGAACCTCCGCATCATCCGGTTGCACCACATGCGATGGATCTGCTATGTACCTCCGAAGCTGAGACACGTGAAACACGTCGTGGATGTTAGCCAGGTTCGGAGGCAAGGCAAGCCGGTAGGCAACAGGTCCTACTCTACCAAGAATCTGGTATGGCCCAATAAACCGCGGGCTCAGCTTCCTCACTCCGAGTGCCCGTCCAACACCGGTGACAGGTGAAAGTCTCACAAACACGTGCTCACCCTCACTGAACTCCAGTGGTCGATGCTTGACATCGTAGTAGCTCTTCTGACGATTCTGCGACTGCTTCAATTTTTCCCTAATCATCTGGATCTGCAGGGTGGTATCTTGGACAAAGTCCAAGCCAAACAACTCACGATCCCCAACCTCCGACCAGCAGGTAGGTGTACAACACCTCCTACCGTAGAGCGCCTCGTAGGGTGCCATGCCCAGGCTAGCATGAAAACTGTTGTTATACGAAAACTCCACCAATGGAAGGTACCTATCCCATGCCGAGCCCTGCTCCAACGTGCAAGCCCGCAACATGTCCTCCAAGGTCTGGATAGTACGCTCAGTCTGTCCATCAGTCTGAGGGTGATAGGCTGTACTCAGTCTCAACTGGGTACCTAAAGCTCCCTGCAGCGCCTCCCAGAACCGAGATGTGAACTTCGGGTCCCTATCACTGATGATACTCACGGGCACCCCGTGAAGCCTCACAATCTCGCGAACATACAGTTTGGCCAACTGCTCTGTAGTGAAGCTTACCTTCACTGGAAGAAATTGGGCATACTTCGTCAGTCTGTCCACAATGACCTATATCGAGTCACAACCAACCTGAGTCTTCGGGAAACCCACAACGAAGTCCATGGAAATGCTCTCCCATTTCCACTCTGGAATCTCAAGAGGTTGAAGTTTACCAGACGGCTTCTGGTGTTCAATCTTCACTTTCTGACAAATCAAACACTTGGACACATACGCAGTTGTGTCCTTCTTCATTCCTAGCCACCAGGAATTTCTTTTCCAGTCTTGAAACATCTTAGTAGCACCAGGGTGAACAGTAAACTGTCCCTTATGGCCCTTTTCCATAACCTCTTCGGTCAACGGACCTCGAGGAATCACAATCCGCTTCTGAAACAACAGAAGTCCATCTTCATTCCAAGACACACCGTCTTGGTTCTTCACGCAATCGAGACACTCTCTCTGCAAAAACGCCTCGTGGATCTTCTCCAAGAGCGCCTTCCTGACTCTCACAGTCTCAAACTCGAGAAGTGCATCCTCAAACAAAGAGGTCACCGTCAGAACTCGAAGTTTCACAATGACGTCACAACGTCATCTGATTCTCTGGGATCCTCAGTCATTCCCTCAATAGAGGTGACCTACCCCACAAACTCACACTACACAACACGCGAGTGAGTTGGGTCTTATTCCATGACTCTAACCTCAACAAGACTAGCAATTTCAATCAATATCCTCAAAATAAATTCATATACATTTCAAAGTACTAACTCATAATCATGTTCAATTCCACCAATACTTGTTAGTTAACCAACTTATTTACATATAACGTACCTTAATTCACGTACACCTGCAAAATTTCAATTTCAATAACATATTAGCTAAAACAAAACTCTATGTAACGGTATACCTCAATCTCCGTGGTATCTGCAAAATTGAGAGTTAGTCAGAGGTGAAATAATATTGATTTATTAGCACAGTTCATGGTACTCATTTCATGCTTAACACTACCCCTGGTGTTAACATGCCATCTACTTACGAAGCATAACAAACTCAACATAAGATCCTAGAGTCATGGAGACCACGCAACTCACAAGCTACTTGTACATGCACTGCCTCGCATATACAAGATCACATGTGGCCTTGCCACCAATTCTAAGTGTTACACACTCAGTTTCCCTGAAGAGAATTTCACATCCTCAAACAGAGCACCATCACGCTTAAGTAATGGCGTAAGGCATCCTACCTTACAACAAAATGACTGGTGCTCCCAAGGAGACACACTCGGTCGAAGAAGTCTTTCACCGAAAGACCCTTAGAACACAACATAAACTCGGCCAACTCTGGTGGCGACATCCGGTATGGGACTAATGCAATAGACCCCACACCAGGCAACAACTCACTGGAGAACGCTATCTCCCGCTGCGGCGAAAACTCAGGAATCTCCTCAGGAACACCTCGAGGAATTCCTTCACCACAGGAATGCCAGTGATATCCTCCTGTGTCCCACTCACCAAACCTCCCAACATGACATATCCGAATGCCCCTGCTCGCAAAGCTCCCCTGGCCTGCAGCAATGAGATATATGGCGAGGAACTAGCTGTGGAATCACACGGAGACATCTCCACGCGCTAAGCACAACAACCAAA
>NW_026895410.1:0-15996 GCF_033153095.1 Gastrolobium bilobum
ATTGTCTGGAAATTGCTCCTGATCTTATTCCTTGTTTTTTTTTTCAGGTGCATGGGATGCTTTCACAGATGGATCCAGCACTAGTTGCATACTGTGACAAGATTGCTAGCCAAGGTGGCCCACTTCATCTTCCTGATGAATTAGGGTATTCTACCTTCCCTGCTACTCCTGTTGTACAGCTGGGTACTGCTACTAGAACGAGTGCTCGACTTCGCCATGTCCAACCTGAGGTTAATATGGACCAGAGTTATGACGTATTGAAGCGGAATAAGAAGATCACGGATGTTGTGCATGCAGGTATAAAATGCCTTTGCAGTATGAATTATTTCTCAAATGTATGACGGTTGTAATACAAATGGTTTCTTTAAATGTCATTTATACATACTAGTATTGCTGTTTTGCTATCGTGATTCTGAAACATTAGGAAGTTATACTAATTAAGAAAAGCAATAACGAAGATGGAAGTGTGAATATTTTGACCAGAACCGTTCTTTTGGTCTTAAGCATGGGTGAGGCATGATAGTGTTGACTTAGAGAGGCATCTTTAAGAATTGTGGATTCTCTCTATACTTCTTCAAGTTGTTGCTTGTCATGCACTTGTTTTTATATGATTGATTATGCTTATAAACAAAATGATATTGGTGTTACTTGATTTCCAATGATTAATTTCTTGTTCACTTTTTTCATTCTTCCTGTAAACTTCCTGTTAAAATGCTGATTTTGAAGTTTTTTTTTTTTTTTCTCAATTGGGTTTTATAGCAGAAGACAAGTCACAAGATTCTGTACCATCAAAGTCTTCCCAGGAGCATCACGCAAATGACGTAAATTCTGAAAGGCTGGACCCAATGTCAATTGATGCAAATGTGCAGGGAACTTGTACAAATAGCCTTGCTGATAGCAGCAGTTTTGATGATGTCGCAATGCTAGATGGTGACTTTTCAATACAAGAGGAGTCTGTCAAGCAGCTTTTTGTCAAGCGTATTGAAAATTACAGCATTCCACAACTTGAAAGGCTTTACACGAGAATTATGAAGGGCGTTTTTGAAACCAAAGATAAAGTAACGAATGATGATATCAAGACTTCGGTTTGGGTGTTTTTATTGAATTTTGTAGAGGATGATGCAAATTTCCGACTAATCGGTTTTCCCTTTCTCCCTTGATGATTTAGGTAAAGGAAAGATTTTTACTGTAAAGTCGGGAAGATTGTATTACAGAAGATTGTAATTACAGGATTTTAGGATTAGATGTCTCTGCAGACTTGCGAAAGCCTAGAGCTTGAAAATGTTAGCCAGAGTGAGCTAACTTTTTTTATTGCTCTCAACTACTAACTACCATGTCCTACTGTAAAGTAAATATTTTTATGTTCACTAGCATATCGCTCATTTTTTTAAATGCCAATTATTCCATTTATTTCAAAATAATTATAACTTCCAGAGGTTCTAATTTGGGAAAAGTGAAATGAAAAAGCATTAATAGAGTAAGAAGGTAATATAAATAAAATTATTTAATAAGTATTTTAATTTGTCAAATATTAAACGACAATTTATTTGACCAAAAAAAAAACGAAAGAATTCGAAGGTTTTATTGTAATCATTTAAATAAAATTCTACTTTTTATCACTGACACGAATGATGCCGCTCATAAATAAGGAATGAGTGACAGTGGTGTGGATTCTTTGGTGGTGTAATTGTTAAATTTTATAATCTTAAAACTACACAAATAAGATTTATTCTTCATTCATTGATATTAATCTAGTACTCATTTTTTTGTCTTGGATAGAACGTAATGCTTATCAAGAATTTTTTTTATTAATAATAGTATATAGACATTTACTACAAAATCAATATGTAATGAATATTTGAGAACTTTCGATAGATATCGATGCTAACTTTTTTTCTTTTTTTCAATAACTCCTTTTATTCACTTGCATTCATCAGTAACAAAATTCTAAATTTGTATTGAATAATGACACTGTAGGATTATTTATTATACGTTGGTCTTTTATTATAATTTTTGGACAATAAATTGTTTACCCCCTTTTCACCAAGTATATGGGTGATTTATTGACTATTGCTAATTTGGTCGATTAGCTGTAAAGAACGGGCATTAATCCCATCTAAACTACATTAGGTGAGTTTAAGGACTACCAAAATAAAAAATAACAAATTCTTTTTTAATAAAAAATTAGAAGAAAAAAAATACCAATATCAGGAAATTTTGCACGTGGGATATGTTGTGTGTGCAAGAACTATTCCATGTGACACTCAAAACATTAAATATTTATTTAGATTAATTGGAATTGGTATTTTTTATATTTCTTTGGTAAATTCTTGCTGAGTTTTAGCATGGTGGCAAACAATTAGCTCACATGTCAAACATTAATTGAAAATCCCTGTTTCACAATTCACACACATCCGGGTGTTGATTCCAATACAACCATATGAACAGTGCAGTTTTCTTCACATTGTTATTGTACAAGAGAAAACTAGGAACCAAAAGGGAAGCATTGAAGCATGCAATTTCTATGCTTCCAACACTATTGTGCTTATTTTGGCATACTTCTTAAGTTAGTCAACATCTGAGCAGCAGATGATTCTCTTGCTTCACGGGGATTGGAACACACCTTACCCCCACATGAACACTCAAACTCCACTCCTTTAACAGTTACATTAGCTTGGAATCCACCTTCAAATGGAACACTTGTTAATAAGTATCATAAGGTGAACAAAAAAAGTACACTGATATGTGAAATGATAAAATCTCAATTGTATCTCATTAAATTTAATTAAAAAGGTATACTGTTAATTGTGCATTACTCAATTCATGAGAAGAATTATGCCGCTGATGGATTCAACTTCTAGATTAGATACTCTTACCATCTGATTGAGATAGATGATAAGTTGGTAGGACCCAGTTGTTTTCATGACATACACCATCTAGTTCCTGCACGATTAACAGAATTTAAGAAGTACTTGTTTTTAATGAAGATAAACGGGATGGTTGGTATGTGCTGCTAATTAATAAGTTATATTCTAGTATGTTTCTTAAGACAATAGATCACTCCCAAATATATATATATATATATATGGGACCGATATTCTTATACTGGTGTAAGAGTTAGAAGTTTTACATTCAATCTTGACCATTGATCCACTTGTATCCAATGGTTCACATCATTAAAAAATTTGAACCCTTAGATATAAGTGAGATCAACGGACAAGATTAAGAGTGTAACTTACACTGGTGTAAAATGATCCTGACCCTATATATATATATATATATGGGCTTAACATTTCTGCAGCTGCCGTAGATAGTGTTATCTACAGCTGAAGCAAAAAAGTGGGCCCCACGGCTTTTTAAAAAAAAAAAAAAAACTCAGGATCCGATGCCGTATCCTAGGATCCGGACGCGGATCCTTGCTTGCTGTAGGTACAGCAGCATATCACAGAACAGAGATAGGTAACTAATATGTCAAATGGGGCTTGCCAAAGATGTATACAACACAAACTGAAAAAGGTTAAGATCCCACACTGCATTTTTTTTTTTTATACAAGAATAGAAACAGCAGAAACAGACAGAAATTAAGACATAAAAATAAAAAGATTAGCCCTTTCCTCTCCAAAGATGACCAAAGATGAGAAATGTCCATCATGTCGCCCGGAGAAGAAGCTTCAACGAACCAGGAGGCTCGTCGAAGATAACATTATCTGGTAATCCAGAATTATTGAGGGGAAAGTTAGCTAAAAAATCAGTAAAGCTGTTGGCTTCTCTAAATGCATGTACAACCAAAACCTGCCAGTCGGGATTAAGAAGTGCTCGTATCTGAGTCACCAGACAAGACCCGCGAGTTGCATCACCACATTTGGTGAGCAAAGCAACCACCGAAGTGGAATCGCTCTCAATAATTAAACAACGCCAACCTCTCTGCCAAGCTTTACTCCTATTTGGGTATAATATATTTGGAGACTTGCATGGATTAATAACCTCTCCATACTCCACCATAACTTAGTTTTCGTTGTACAGTAAAAATGTGTCCAGCTGTAAGGACGAAACCACCCAATACAAATAGTTTTTAAATCACTGTATTCTCGTATCAGTATTGAATCATATATTCATGTCTGTGCCAGAAATTAGCAACAAAAGAGAATAATATACCCAATACAATGCTTCCAAGAAATTAGCAACAACCATTTGATATTGTGTGCACAGCACTAAAGAGAATAATAAAGCATCGTATATGTGGTAAACTATTTTCTCCTTTGGTATCAAATGCCTGAAATTACTTAGTGATGGCTTCAATGCACCATAACTACAAACACCAATATATACCTATTATATTGATAAATAACCCAACAAAACATATTTTCAAGTTTAGCGTAGTCATAAAAAAAATTCAAATGTAAAAACTAGTAAGTAAACAGAACATGTCTTGCCTGGCATGGATTTTGCAAGATAAAGACAGCCTCTGACAATTTTTTCCTCTTAAAAGATACGCTTTGTTGTCCACACGTCCTTTCTTGATTCCTTAACCATATATCATTACAACCTTCTATAATGGATTCTACCATTAATTCATAGTCATCTTCCCCATCTACTTTTGTCATGACACAAAAATAAAATCAATGGTTGTTCATATTTCACTTGGACAAAGACTAAACAAGAAAGGGATAAATCACACTTTACGTAAGTCAATTATTGTCTCAGGCTCTAAGCCTAGTAGCAAAAACTCGCCAGGATTGTACATTGTAGGATTGAAAAGATAGCATATAACTAGTGCTATGCAGTTGTGAATCTTCTGATGCAAAGGTAAAAGAGCTGGCGAGTGGCAATCATAAATACATAATTTTCAAATAGCAAATCCAAGATCTTCAAAGAAGAGCCTCAGTTTACGGTTAGATTAAGTTTGAGATGATCTTCATAAGTCAGATAACCAAACATAAATCGAATGGAATTCAAATTCAAGGATAAACACTATCAATAAATTGCTTCTTGCATCTAATATGCTTGTTGAATTTATAATA
Organism: Gastrolobium bilobum; assembly: GCF_033153095.1. Lineage (NCBI taxonomy): Eukaryota > Viridiplantae > Streptophyta > Magnoliopsida > Fabales > Fabaceae > Gastrolobium > Gastrolobium bilobum. Next base: position 5,022 of record NW_026895410.1, read on the forward strand.
TCAGGATTTTAAAGTTACATGCTTGTCAAATTGATCAAATTCTGACACCACTCATTCCCTATAAAAAAATTTATGCTAGTTGAATTCATTAGACCTGGACAATTCTCAGTACCGCGGGGGGACACCCCAAGAAACAAACACAATAAAGAGAGAAAAAAAGAAGGAAAAAGTCAAACTGATAGAAGAATGCACCAGAGAAAAAAAATAAAAAATAAAACACACAGTGGATGGAAAACATACCAACTAACATTCTCCGAATTTTTTCATCACAAATAGCAATCTCATCCTCTATCTCGCGCTGCTGAAGGGCCTGAACGAAGTAACTAAGTCTAAGATATATGCAAATATAAAGTTTTTGAGCATTCAAAAGATAGTAGCAAGGTAATCCTTAAAATTAAGTAAAACCAGTAAAGTACGTACAAAAGGAGCTGTCAATGGGAAAAGGAGGCAGAATACTATTTTAATGGTCCAATCCATATACAATTGCCTATAATTAACAGTACAACATTTGGCATACAGTGTCTGGGAGTATGTACATTGTGAACTATCTGCTACTCTTTATTTTCTAAATGTAAAAATTTGCAGCAAGTAAGACAAAAATAGTGGAAACAAGAAACTTATTTCACTTCAAGTGTGGATTCACTCAAATTACTAATACATAATCATGTATCTATATGTTTTAGGTTAACATGTATATACTTTCTAGGATAACAATTATACATGTTTTAGGTTCCCATGCAGAGCTAATGGCAAAGGATATAAAGTATATGCATCCTTGTCATTAGAAAAAAACAATAAAAAACTTACCAGCTCATTCCTCTTTCGCATTAGAGCAGTTAGGGCAGTTTGTGACAATATCTTTTCTGAATCTAAAAGAATTTGGAGCTTCTCTAGATCTGATTTAGAATTATGCAATCAGAGTACGGTCATCTGCTGTGTCTTTTCCAGTTGACGTATTGGGCCTATTGCGACAAATTTTGTAGCAAGAAGCAAGATTGTTGGTTCCACTTTCAGTGATGAGCATCCTTGTGGAATCAACATTCACAGCCTGCCAAGCCGATGACATTCAGCTAGATGTGAGATAATAAACAATGGAATTAAGTCCAGGAATAATTATAGCAGTGAGGTTCACCTCGTTAAAAATATAATTATGATGAGAGATAATAAACATTGGAATACAACAGCTTACTGTAAAGCATCATAGCATCGTGTCAACCCAACATCTTAAGCTTTAGGTGAAGGCCACATTAAGATTTTATATTATATTTCTCTAACACGCCCCCTCACGCGAGAGCCCATTAAACTAGAAAGGTGGAAAATGTACAGGTCTATCTACAATTTTTTTTAATTATTTATTAATGGAATTGAGGCGGTGAGGATCGATATCGATCTTGTGCCTACTTAGTCACTAAGGCTTTAATACTGTTATGGATATGAATATCATATCCCAACCACTCACCTAAGAATCTATTAAGAGATAGATTCATGAGTATCTCAACAACATCGATTAGTCAAAGTACACAAGATAAGGGTCACATCCCAACAGAAAGGGAACTGAACCCTAATGCAATCTGGGGAGCTCAAAAGGCCCAGGCCTAGGAAGGTAATCCTTATAAATAAGAGCCTAAGGACCGCAGGTACACACTTTTAACCTATTTACGAATACTGCCCACACTGTGCACACACCCACCCCTTGGCTATAAGCCTATTGCTTGTGCGCAGTGATTGGGACCTCGGCTATAAACCTAGTATACATTTGATTATACACTATCTCTGAGCGCATATGTAAGAACCCGCACCGCTAATTAAGGAAATTAATTAGATAATTATGAGATAATTCCATAATTGACCCTAATAATTATTATGAGGCTTTAATAATTATAGTGAGTAATAATGTTGAAAGTCGCTTTTCGCACGAAAAGTGCAGATACCGGTTCTGCTACTCGGTATAAATGCGTACCGATGAAGTATCCCGGAAAATTATAATAAGTGCATGAATATTCCTAGAATAATATATAGGACTTGTAAAACAAGTTTCAAGTTAAAATAATGAGAACTGGTGTCAGAACTGATACTGGCTATGGAAAAGCGCGTACCGGAAAGGTGCTGCAAAAAATAAAATAAAAATATGAAAAATCTTAGAAAAATAAGTAGGTTCAGAATTTCAAGTTTGAGATTAAAATGCTAAGCGTAACTATTAATGTTAATATTGTGTGTTTAAAACTTAAGTGGCCTATATAAGGCCTTGGCACAGATTTCTAGGTCAGAAATCTCTAACATTATGTGCCTCCTTGCTGAACCTTGAGCCTCCCTTGCTGCCACCCTCTTCCTTGCTTGAGAAATCACCATTTTGATCACCTTTCTCCATAGTTTCTTCACTAAATCTCTTGGTATGAGTGTGCTTTGGACTTGTGAGTGTAAAAGGAGTACTTTTTCTGAGTGTGGTGGCTGTGGGAAGTCAGTTTAGTGGCTGTGAGTGGTGGTTTGTGGGCTGAGTTTGTGAACTACCTTGGTGAGGTTTTGTTCATGACTTTTGTGTTGCCAAGTAGTAACCTTTTTGCTTAAAGAACCAACCTTGGTGTGTTAAATTCGTATCTTGGGGAAGTCAGTACCTTGGAGCTGTGTTGGAGGCTCCAAGTCAGTGCCATTTTCAAAGTTTTGAGCATTTGAAGGTATACCATGATCACCCTTGTGTATTTTGATGTTTTAAGCTTGTTTAAGCAATTAAAAATCGTAACTTGAACCATTTGATAAAAGGAATGTGTTTCTGGGTTCATAACATGTTAATAAACATATGTTTAAGGAGTTCTTGGACTCCAGTTCGAGTTTGGATCATTGGAGGTCGATTTTACCTTTAAAACTCAGTTTTCTGCATTCTGTCGAAGAAGTATTCGAATACTTTTCGGGCAGTATTCGAATACTTCCTAGAAAAAGGCAGTAATCGCATAATTTGCGAGACAGCAGCGACCTAGTTTAGTAATATTGCGATATCTTGAGCTTCAGAGCTCTAAATTGAGTGAGGTTTGGACCTATGTGAAGCTAACACATAGGGATACAACCCTGTAAATTTTCAGATTCATTGGATAAGTGAATTTCTCTCAGTGTATGTTTGAAGTCGAGACCCTATTGCTGGAAATTCAGCTTGTTGTAAGAACTTTGCAAAAATCATAACCGGAGTTATACAACTCCGACTGAGGCATAAGATATGTCGTTGGAAAGCTTGAGATGTCTAGTTTAACATAGTAAAATCTTAGAGTATTTGGTAAAGAGTTGCAACGGTAGTTTTAATCTGGTAGTCGAATACTCCTGGCAGGAGTATGGGAATACTTTTCTGGGAAGAAAAGTATTCGGATACCTTTGAAGAAGTATTCGAATACTGGAAAGTATTCGAATACAGTGAGGTTTGGTATTCGGATACTGTGGTATTCGGATACTGGGGGGAAAAGTATTCGGATACTTGGTAGTATTCGAATACTTAAATGAAAGTAATCGAATAATTTATGGAGAGCTGGAGTCTTCGAATACTACTCATGGAGTATTAGAATACCTCCTGCAGAAACAACATGAAATGAGTTAAAATGAGTAAGAAAGCCTTAATCACTTAGTGGAATCTGAACTATGATTATTGATGATTAATTATGGTATGGGCAGATTGTGATTGTGTTGTTTGTGGACCTTGAGCTTGTGTGGACTCTTGGCATTTGATAGTTAGCTTGCAAGGTAAGCTTTCGTGTCCTCGGTTTAACCATGTTGTGGTTCCACCATGTCCCATGGGGAGATGGTTATATGCATGCTGTGTTACATGCTTTGGATATTTGAAATGCTGTTGAGCTTTATATGTAATGGCTTTTAATATGCATGTGTTGTTCCATCTTGACGGTAAGCCTGAGTATGTAGCGTCATACAAGACGGTGATCCGGGGTGGATGCAAGTAGCGTCTTGCATTATTTGTGGGTATTAGACGTATATAAATCCTGCATTTCTCTGGCCAGTAGAATAGTATTGACACACATGACATGATTATCTGCTGCATTGCACTGTTTTCGAAATTATATTGTTAAACTGTTGTTGAACTTATATTGCACATGTAAGTGAGCTTGGGGTGGAAGATCCTTGAGCACCCCTTGTCTTACTGAGATTTCTTTTTAGAGATCTCACCCCACGTTTGGGGCACCATTTTCAGGTTCAGGTAGTTTGGGGACTGATGCCTCAGGCGGCAGGAGGCCGGAGCTTAGCTGATTATGATATTACTGTTTATCTGCTGACATGTTTGGATGCTGGATAGGATGCTGTTTATGTTTTCAGCCATTTATTACTATGTTGTTGATGATGAGACTATGTTGGGCTTGTTGCCTTATTTGTGTGAGCATGGGGTTTGTCCATGCCACTTGATGTTAGTACTTTAGTTGGAGTTGTATAAACTGTTAGTTTGTCCAGTCTACGTGTATAGTTCCGTGACTAGAGACATATTTACGCTGTTTAATTAATGAGGTATTTCAGTTAGCTGTCTTTTGCAATTTACATACAGACAATGTTTTATTAATTGGTTAATAAGCAAGTTGGTAATGATTAATGACATCATAATTGAAAAGAAAAAGATATTCCGCAATTTTAATTAAGTGCAGCTTAATACGATGATATGATAACATGCCGGATATATACGGGGTGTTACAGCATACCTCACGGTATAGCAATACGGTCTATCCAGGACCTAACATTGGCGCTGTCTGTGGGGACAATAAATTTCGATTCCCATTCCACGATGACGAACACCCGTTCGACGTCCAGCACTGCCCAAATGCCGCCACACCAATCTCAGCCTCAGCCTTATGGTATGCCGTCACACCAACCTGCATTGGAACAGCTCCAATCGGCTACGACCCCTGTGCTGGTAGAGGTCCAGGACGGCGAGGTCGGCACTCAAGGACGACCCTCCAGAACCCAGCTCAACACGACAGCGGCCTCAGTTCGCCCACCTCCACACAATGAGCCACCGCGAGACGTGACCACGGTGGCCATGAACGCAATCCTTCAAAGGTTACAGGAAATGGAGAACAGATTCCTGACTCAACAAAGGTTGGATGCCCAGAGGATGCAGGCATTTGAAGCCGAGCTACAAAACTGAAACGCTGAAGGCCGAGCTGGAGGAGCAGGCCAGGTCGGGAATGGCGGACCCCAACATCAAAACGCTGAAGGCCGAGCTGGAAAGGTCGGCCATGTTGGAGATGGCGGGCCGCAACGTCAGAACGCGGCTGCGGCAGCAGGAAACGTGCAGAATATGCAGAACCCCCACCTCGGGAATCATCAGGAGGGTGGAGGGCCAGGCAACAACCAAGGGGATAATTATCTCCTTGATGAGGAGGCTAACGATAGCCCATTCACTGAAAGGCTCATGAACTTGGCAATATCGCCGAGATTCAAGAGTGCCAGGATACCTCCGTACGATGGAAGTCAGGACCCAGAAGCCCATTTAGAGGCTTTCAAGACCGAGATGCTGTTCAATGGGATCACTGGACCTATTAAGGCCAGAATCTTCGCGACGACTTTGACAGGTCAGGCAATGGCTTGAATAACCAGGCTTCCTGCAACTCGATCGACTCGTTCGAGGACCTAGCCCAGACTTTCCGACTGAACTTTGCAACAAGCAAGGCGCATCCAATGCCGGTATACGCCTTGGGAAGAATCCGGCAGAAGGAGAATGAATCATTGAGGAAATACCTCGATAGGTTTAAAGATGCCGCCCTCAAAGTTCGGAATTTAACTGAGTCAGTACACCTCCATCTGATCATCTCGGGATTAGATGGCGACTCTCCGCTTGCGAAGTCAATCTACAAGAACCCGGTTAATGACCTGGAAGAATTCCGAAGAAGGTCGGACAAATACATTGATGTTGAGGACATGCAGAAAGCTTATAGGGATTCCAGAGGACGAAGCCCGAATCGTCGAAGCCCAAGCAAGAAAAACAAAGATCGGGATCAACATGGGTCGAAGAATGGAAAAGACACTCGGGACAAGAGGTCGGACGACCGATCCCCAAGGAGAAAATATGATGATTACACGTCTTTGAACATGTTCAGGTCTAGGATATGGAAAGAGGTGGCCCAAACTGAAATGCGCAACGTCGAGAGACCTCGACCGCTGAAAGCCAAGAGTGGATTGGATAGAAACAAATACTGTGCTTTCCATGAACAGAACGGTCACATCACGGATGACTGCTGGGACCTCCGAGATGCCATCGAAAAACACATCGGAGAGGGGAAATTGAAACAATACATCATCCGAACTCAGGGCAAGAAGAATAGTAAGCGAAGGCAGAGAAGCCGGAGCCGAAGTCGAAGCCCGAAGAGAGAGGATAGAAAGGATTAGAGACAAGACCGTCCTACGAAGGGCAAAGAGGTCGAAGATAAAGATGAGGCTTTCCAGGAAGCCGAATTTGAGTGCAACGTGATAAGCGGAGCTCTGGGTGGAGGAGGAGACACAGCCAACTCAAGAAGAAAGTACCTGAAGGAGGTCATGTCAGTAAGAGACAGGCCGACCTTCAAAGGGAAAGCCAACAATCCTACCCCCCCAAGACTGTTCTTCACTCAGGAGGAAATAGAAATGGTTGTACCCGGACACACTGACGGCTTGGTGATCACTGGAGTGCTAGTCAACTGCCGGGTTAAGAGAATCTTTATTGATCACGGGAGCTCGGCAGACATACTTCTCTGGGACGCTTTTCAGAGGATGAACCTGGACGAGAAGGACTTGAAACCATGCATCACCGAGCTGGTCGGGTTCAATGGAGCGTCATCCCCCCCAAAGGGCTACATTGATTTGAAGCTGACCTTAGGGACGAAGGATTCATTCTGTGCTGGAAGGGTTCGTTTCGTCGTAGTAGACACCGCGTCGTCTTACAACGTGATCATTGGCCGACCTACAATACACGACTGGGACATGTTGATCTCCACCAAGCATCAAGCCCTGAAGATGCCGGGGGAAAAGAACAAAGTTATCACCATAAGAGGGGATCAGAAAGAATCCAGGGAGTGCTACTATGAGACCCTACGAGTCAATCAAGGAGGTCCGTCCTCTCCCCCTCGGCACAAAAATGGAGGAGGTAGGGACAAATCCCTACACCCATGTGGAAACGAAGTAAACTTGGTGGAACTGGACATGAGGGAGGAGCTCCAAGCCCCTCGTCCAGAACCCCAAGGAGAGCTGGAAGACGTCAGCATTGGGAAGGAAAGAAAAGGGCACACTAAGGTTGAAAAGGGCCTTGAGGACAAGTTCAAAAGGGAGCTGGCCGCTTTCCTAAGTGAAAACTCCGACGTGTTCGCATGGAAGGCTTCGGAGATCCCGGGAATAGACCCAGCTTTCTGCTGTCATAAGCTCTCTATGTACCCGGGATCGAAGCCAGTGTCCTAAAAGAAGAGGAAGATAGGATCTGACCGACGTCAGGCTTTGAACGAACACGTGGACGAGCTGTTGGAGGCCGGCTTCATCAGGGAAATACAATACACCACCTGGTTGTCCAACGTGGTGATGGTGAAGAAACCGAGTGGGAAGTGGAGAATTTGCGTGGACTACACCGACCTCAATAAGGTCTACCCGAAAGATTCGTACCCGATGCCAAACATTGACCAGCTAGTTGACAATTCGTCAGGATTTCAGCTATTATCTTTCATGGACGCATACTCTGGGTATAACCAAATCCCGCTACACCTTGATGACCACGAGAAGACCTCGTTCATCTCAGAAAAGGGAAACTTTTGCTACAACGTCATGCCTTTTGGCCTCAAGAATGCAGGGGCAACCTACCAAAGGATGATGAACCGTGTTTTCCAAGATCAAATTAGAAGAAACCTAGAGGTGTACATCGACGACATGATCGTCAAGTCAGCGCATATAACTACACATATAGCCGACCTCAGGGAAACATTTGAGCAACTGAGAGCTCGAAAGATCAGATTGAACCCGGCCAAATGCACCTTCGGAGTACCAGCTGGAAAATTCTTGGCCTTCAAGCTCACCAACCGGGGAATTGAGGCCAACCCCGACAAATGCAAGGCCGTCCTTGAGATGAAGCAACCAGAAAACAAGAAAGAAATCCAACAACTCACGGGTCGCCTTGCGGCCTTAACAAGGTTTCTGCCCAAGTCGGCAGAAAAGGCTTTGCCTTTCTTTAAGCTCCTTAATTTAAGGCAGAGTTCGGATTGGGGGAAGAATGCAAAACGGCATTTGAAAATATAAAGAGTTGTCTGGCCACCCCTCCCGTACTGTCCAAGCCAGAGCTCGGAGAAACATTGATCTTATACCTTGCTATCGGCGAAGAGGCCATCAGCGCCACTCTGGTAAGGGAGACCGACAAATCACAACAGCCGATCTACTTCGTAGGCCGGACACTGCAAGGACCTGAACTCCGTTACCAGAAGCTCGAGAAGGTGGCGTTTGCTCTCCTTACCACGGCAAGGAGGCTCCGACCTTATTTCCAAGGTCATCGAGTGATTGTGAGAACCAACCAGCTCATCAGGCAAGTATTACACAAGCCCGATCTAGCTGGGAGGATGATTAACTGGGCTGTCGAGCTCTCCTAGTTCGACATATCCTATGAGCTCCGGCAGGCAATCAAGTCACAGGCGTTGACCGATTTCATCCTGGAGCTGACCCCGTCCAAAGAAAAAGGAGAAGGGAATGAAGATCTCTGGACAATATACGTCGACGGATCCTCAAACTCTAAGGGGAGCGAAGCCGGAGTGATAATTGAAAGCTCCGAGGGAGTGTCCATTGAACACTCACTTCACCTAGCATTTTCGACCTCAAATAACCAAGCTGAATATGAGGCGTTCATCGCCGGGATCGTGCAAGCAAAAGAACACGGAGCAAGAAGGATAAAAATCCTGAGCGATTCGCAGCTGGTAACTTCACAAGTTGAAGGAAAATATCAAGCCAAGGGGCCTCTCATGATGAAATATCTCCAACAAGTCAAGGAACTATTGGCCGAGTTCGACGAGGTGGTAATCCAGTACATACCTCGAAATGAAAATAGCAAGGCGGACATCCTGTCAAAACTCGCCAACTCGAAGGGTTCAGGAAATCATCGTACTGTGATAAAGCAGAGCATCCCGGAGCCGACCTGCGTCATGGTAATAATCGAGACTGAGGATTGGAGGAGGCCAATAGTGACCTACTTGGAAAAAGGAGTCCTGCCAGACGAGACACAAGAGGTCAGAAAACTCGTGAGGAACTCGGCCTGCTTCACCATAGTAGAAGGGCAACTATACAAAAAGGGTTTTTACACACCCATGCTAAAATGCCTAAACAAGAATGAAGCTGAATATACGCTGGCCGAGATCTATGAAGGCATAAATGTACATCACATGGGAGGAAAAGCTCTAGCCAAGAAGGCACTGAGGGTTGGATACTACTGGCTTACTATGGAGGCGGACGCGAAGGAGCACGTCAAAAGGTGCGAACAATGTCAGAAGCACGCGTTATCCTTCGTGCACCTCCTGAAGAGCTGCAAACTATCACGGCACCATGGCCATTCTTCAAATGGGGGATGGACCTGTTGGGACCTTTCACCGCGGCTGAAGGACAACTCAAGTGGTTGATAGTGGCAGTCGACTACTTCACCAAATGGATCGAGGCCGAACCCCTCACCACCATTACCTCGGCCAGGATTCAGAGATTCTTTGAAAGAAACCTGATTAGCCGATTCGGAATTCCCGCCGAGATCATCACAGACAATGGGACACAGTTTGCTGATAAAAAGTTCCAGGAGTTAATGACCGACTTCAAGATCACACATCGGTTTGCATCAGTGAAACATCCTCAGACCAACGGACAAGTCGAGTCTGCTAACAAGGTGATTATCAACGGGCTCAAGAAAAGGTTGTTCGATGCTAAAGGAAATTGGGTGCAACAACTACACCTCGTCTAATACAGGACAAGCACCCAATCCGCCACAGAAGAAACCCCGTTCAAGCTGACATATGGGTGCGAGGCCATGATTCCGGTAGAAATCGGCGAACCATCCTGGAGGAGGGTACAGAGATTACAAGGAACTGAAGGTCAAAACAGGGAGGCACTCACTGTAGAACTCGACCTATTGGATGAATGCAGGGAGAACGCCAGATATAAGAATATGATGGTGAAGCGCCTAGTAACTGCTAGATTCAATAAGAAGGTCAGACCTCGATCATTTCAGAGCGGCGACCTGGTGCTAAGGAGAGCCGACATCGGCAACAAGAATGTCAGAGATGGAAAGCTCGCCGCGAACTAGGAAGGCCCCTACAAAATCAAAGAAAATTTGGGAAAGGGAGCCAACACCTTGGAAACTATCTCCAAGAAGCCAGTAAAGAGAACTTGGAACGCGGACAAGCTGAAGGTCTACTATAGTTAGGCCTGAAATACGAGATAATAAGACGAGCTATCAAGCTCAGTCAATAGATAGATTTATTTCTACAAAAATAAGACAAGCTATTAAGCTCAGTCAGTAGGTAGATTTATTTCGAAGCAAATAAAACGAGCTCTTAAGCTCGGCCTTGTAAATAGATTTCATTTGAAATGCAAATAAAATGAGCAGTGACCTCAATCGGGTTATCAATGCATATCGATTTCTATTCAAGTAATTGAAGCCTCAAGAGCTTCACGATCAAACAAAGGAATGAAAATTTTGTTGACGAACAAAAAATAATCCTAGATCGATTAACGAAACCTCGGCAAATCGCAAGTCGAGTATCACGAGATCGAAACCGGCCTTCTCCTCGCCATCAGAGTCAAAACCCGGAGTTCCGGGGACAATGGCGCCATCCTTCACGTCATACGCAACATCCATGCCATCAGTAATAAGGCCAGGGTTCAGAACCTGGGCTTGTGCAATTGCGTTCTCGAAGGCTTGGGTCGCGGCATTCGCGACCACGACCTTAGCCTCCTCAAAGTCGGCTTGCAGTTTCTCAATTTGAGCATCTTTATTAGCCATAGACTTTGTGAA
>NW_026895411.1:0-16059 GCF_033153095.1 Gastrolobium bilobum
GTATGGTAAAGCTGTTCTTGTCAATGAGGAATTAACAAGTAATTCTGTTGAATTAAAGACTTCTTTGGAGAACTCCCAGGCAGACCTGAATTTTATTTCTGAATCCGTCGGCGTTACCCCTGGTAAGGATAACATCGTAAAGCGATTCAAAGATCAATCCGACGCGCTGGAGGAGAAGGATTTAAAGGTTGCCGGGTTGACTGCTGAGATTGATAAGTTGAAGTCGGATCTTCAAAATTTGCAAATGGCTTATGATTTTAACCGATCCGCTCTTCAAAAGGCCGCCATAAGTGCCTTCAAAAATGGTGTTAACCAAGTAAGGTATTTTAACCCTGAATTCCCCTTAAGGCTCGACCAGCTTGACTGCTTTGGCTATGATCGTGGTGAGGTTTATTTTCCCCCGCTTTCATCTAATCAGAGCCTGCCAGAATGTAGCACCTCACAAGTTGGGATTACTCCAAGGGTTGAGGCAGCTGGAACCAATGCGGGGAAAGAGGCAGCTAGAGCCGATTTTGAGGCGGAGATGAGGGAAATGATGCATAACCACGGTGCGGAGTGAAGAGCCGGAATGCCGATTTTGACTTGTAATTTTCTTGTTTTTTGCTTTCTGACCATTTTGAGAACTTTTTCTGTTTAAAAATATCTTTAACTGTTACAGTGAATTTGGCTTTATGCCCTTATTAATGCGCGTGATTGATGTGCACCGATATTTGTTTGTTTGACTGGCCCCCTTATTTTTGTAAGGATGTTAGGGAAGTAAGAGCGTCCCCTTAATTTTCCTCCTTAGCTTGATAGGCCAGCATGAACCTTTCAGGCCACTTGTCCGTAGCAAGAGGTTCAAATACCTCGACGTTGATAGCCGGGCTAGAACTCAATCTCTCCCCTAGGCAAGAGGTTCAAAATACCTCCACGTCGATAGCCGGGCTAGAACTCCATTCTTGCCCTTTAGGCAAGAGGGTTCAAATACCTCGACGTTATTGGCCGAGCTAGAACTCCAACCTTGCCCTTAGGCAAGAGGGTTCAAATACCTCGACGTTATTGGCCGAGCTAGAACTCCAACCTTGCCCTTAGGCAAGAGGGTTCAAATACCTCCACGTTGTTGGCCGGGCTAGAACTCCATTCTTGCCCTTAGGCAAGAGGGTTCAAATACCTCGACGTTATTGGCCGGGCTAGAACTCCAACCTTGCCCTTAGGCAAGAGGGTTCAAATACCTCGACGTTGTTGGTCGGGCTAGAACTCCAACCTTGCCCTTAGGCAAGATGGTTCAAATACCTCGACGTTGTTGGCCGGGCTAGAACTCCATTCTTGTCCTTAGGCAAGAGAGTTCAAATACCTCGACGTTATTGGCCAGGCTAAAACTCCAACCTTGCGTTTTAGGCAAGAGGGTTCAAATACCTCGACGTTATTGGCCAGGCTAGAACTCTAACCTTGCCCTTAGGCAAGAGGGTTCAAATACCTCGACGTTGTTGGCTGGGCTAGAACTCCATTCTTGTCCTTAGGCAAGAGAGTTCAAATACCTCGACGTTATTGGCCGGGCTAGAACTCCAACCTTGCCCTTAGGCAAGAGGGTTCAAATACCTCGACGTTATTGGCCGAGCTAGAACTCCAACCTTGCCCTTAGGCAAGAGGGTTCAAATACCTCCACGTTGTTGGCCGGGCTAGAACTCCAACCTTGCCCTTAGGCAAGAGGGTTCAAATACCTCGACGTTATTGGCCGGGCTAGAACTCCAACCTTTCCCTTGCTAGAACTCCAACCTTGCCCTTAGGCAAGAGGGTTCAAATACCTCGACGTTATTGGCCGAGCTAGAACTCCAACCTTGCCCTTAGGCAAGAGGGTTCAAATACCTCCACGTTGTTGGCCGGGCTAGAACTCCATTCTTGCCCTTAGGCAAGAGGGTTCAAATACCTCGACGTTATTGGCCGGGCTAGAACTCCAACCTTGCCCTTAGGCAAGAGGGTTCAAATACCTCGACGTTGTTGGTCGGGATAGAACTCCAACCTTGCCCTTAGGCAAGAGGGTTCAAATACCTCGACGTTGTTGGCCGGGCTAGAACTCCATTCTTGTCCTTAGGCAAGAGAGTTCAAATACCTCGACGTTATTGGCCAGGCTAAAACTCCAACCTTGCGTTTTAGGCAAGAGGGTTCAAATACGTCGACGTTATTGGCCAGGCTAGAACTCTAACCTTGCCCTTAGGCAAGAGGGTTCAAATACCTCGGATTTAATCTCAGAATTGAAGTTCTGGAAAACATGATTTATTCAATTTATTGAACTTGAGATTTGGACTACAATTGAAGTGCAAAAATTTTGCAACTAAAATATTTCTTCAGTTTGTCGGCATTCCAAGTCCTTTTGACCTGCTTCCCTTGTGGGGTCTCTAGCACGTAAGCTCCTTTTGATAATTTAGCTTTAATTTTGTTTGATTCTTCCCATCTTGGAGTCAATTTTCCTTCAGTTGCATTTCGTCCTCCGATATCTGCCCTTCGAAGAACCAGCTCTCCTATAACGAATGATCGCAGCTTTACCTTTTTGTTGAATCGGTTTTCCACGAGCTGTTTTGCTGCAACATTTTTGCAATGAGCAGTGACCCGAGCTTTATCTATCAAATCCAGTTCCACAGCTAATTTTTTATTGTTTTCTTTTTCATTTTGCGATAAAGCTTGGACCCTTCGCCATGACGGTTCTCCTAACTCCACCGGGATCACGGCCTCCGTACCGTAGGTTAACCTGAACGGACTTTCTCCAGTAGAAGTTTGCATCGTGGTTCTGTATCCCCATAGTACATACCATAGTTCTTCTATCCACTTCCCCTGACACATTGTTCCATACTTTTGCGTAACCCGGCTATGATGACCTGGTTCGCCGCCTCGGCTTGGCCGTTAGACTGGGGATGTTCTATAGAAGCAAAATGATGCCAAATGTGAAGATTTGCCATTAATTCTTGGAAATTTTGGCTTGTGAACTGGGTCCCGTTGTCGGTAACCACCTCGGCTGGAATCCCAAACCTACAGATCAAATTCCTTTCAAAGAAGCACTGCACCCTTGCCGTGGTAATTGTTGCTACTGGCTCTACTTCTATCCATTTGGTAAAGTAATCGACAGCCACTATTAACCATTTTAACTGTCCTTCAGCCGCTGCAAATGGGCCCAAGAGATCCATCCCCCACTTAAAGAAAGGCCATGGAGCCGTGATCAAGCTTAACTCTTCTGGTTGTGCCAGCAGGTTCTTACCGTGCTTCTGGCATTGATCGCAATTCTGTACGTGCTTCTTTGCGTCATGACCCATGGATGGCCAAAAATAGCCTGCTCTGAGAGCTTTCTGGGCTAGTGCCTTGCCCCCAATGTGCTGGCCATTTATCCCCTCATGGATTTCAAATAGGACGTATTTCGCCCTATCCGAGCTTAGACACTTTAGCAGGGGGAATAGGCTCATTTCCTGTACAATTGCCCTTCTATCATTGTGTGCAATGCAGCATCCTTAACCAACTTCCGAGCTTCCTCCTTTTGGGGGGAGCGTCCCGTTTTCTATGTAATCAATGATGGTGCCACACCAATCTTTGCCTTCGGTTATCTGCATGACACATGTAGGTTCTGGGATACTCTGCTCAACCACTGTTCTGCGGTTTCCCCAACCTTTAGTGCTTGCTAGCTTTGACAGTATGTCAGCCCTGCTATTTTCATTCCTTGGAATATGACTGACCTCCATTTTTTCGAACTCCGCTATTAACTGCCTTGCGGAATCTAAGTATTTTTCCATCAACGGTCCCTTAGCTTGGTAGCTGCCTGTAATCTGGGAGGTGACCAGTTGCAAATCACTATAGATTTGTAGTCTCTTTTCTCTGAGCTCCTCGGCCTGCTAAAGCCCGGCTATGAATGCTTCATATTCTTCCTGATTGTTTGATGTTTCAAAGTTCATTTGCATGGAGTATTCAACCGAAACCCCTTCCGGGTTCTCAATAATTACCCCAGCTCCGCTACCTTTGGAGTTTGAGGACCCATCCACATAGATTTTCCAGGTGTCTGGGTTTGTTGAGCTCTCCTTTTGGATTGAAGTAAGCTCCCTGATAAAATCTGCCAATGCTTGAGATTTGATTGCCTTTCGGCTTTCGAAAGCTATATCAAATTCTGATAATTCCACAGCCCAAGCCATCATTCTTCCTGCTAAGTCGGGCTTTTGCAAAATTTGCCGAATTGGCAAGTCTAACCTGACTACAATCTGGTGTCTTTGGAAATATGCTCTAAGCCTTCTAGCCGAGATTAGTAAGGCGAAAGCAACCTTTTCTAACTTCTGATAACGGAGCTGTGCTCCCTGCAAGAGCCAACTTACAAAGTAAATCGGTTACTGCCCCTCTTCATTTTCTTGGACCAGGACCGAGCTAACAACAACATCTCCCACAGAAAGATACATTATCAATGGCTCCCCTTCTCTTGGACTAGATAAGACTGGTGGTGATGCCAGCTGCTTTTTAATTTCTTGGAATGCCGCCTCACATTCTGAAGTTCAGCCATATTGCACCTCCTTTCGTAACAGTTTGAAAAAAGGTAGTGCTGTTTCTGCAGACCAAGGTAAAAACCTAGTGAGGGAAGCTAGCCTTCCAGTCAACTGTTGGATCTCATTTTTGCTGTCCGAGGCCTTAATTTGCAGCACGGCTCTGCACTTGTCCGGGTTAGATTCTATGCCCCTGTGAGTCAGCATGAATCCTAGGAATTTTCCTGCAAGGACTCCAAAAGCACATTTAGTCGGGTTTAACCGAATGTTGTGCTGCCGCAGTTCGTTAAAGGTCTGCTCTAGATCTTCAATGTGCATTGCTGAATTAATCGATTTGACTATCATGTCGTCTATATATACCTCCACATTCTTGTCGAGTTGATCCGCGAATACTTGATTCATCATTCTTTGGTAGGTGGCCCCCGAGTTCTTCAATCCAAAGGGCATCACATTATAACAATAGTTTTCCTTCTATGTGATGAAAGCAGTTTTCTCTTGGTCTTCGGGGTGTAGTGGGATCTGGTTATACCCCGAATATGCATCCATAAAGGATAACATCTGGAACCCGGATGAGTTGTCAACGAGCTGATCTATATTGGGCATGGGGTATGCATATTTGGGACATACCTTATTCAGGTCAGTGTAGTCCGTACACACCCTCCATTTCCCATTTGGCTTTTTTACCATCACCACATTAGATAGCCAGGTTGTGTATTGTATTTCTCTGATGAATCCTGCTTCCAGCAACTCCCTCACATGATCTTCTAGTACTTGCCGACGTTTCGCGCTGAGCTTCCTTTTCTTCTAGGCTACCGGCTTAGATCCCGGGTATACTGCGACCTTGTGACAACAAAAATGAGGGTCCACTCCAAGTATCTCTAAGGATTTCCAAGCAAAGACGTCCACGTTCCTTCTTAGGCACTCTGTAAGTCGAATTTTATCCTCATTCACCAGCCCCTTTCCGATTTTGGCTGCTTGAGTATCTTCTCCAATGACTACCTCCTCCAGCTCTCCATCGGGTTCCGGCCTCGGGATCTGAGTTTCATCCCTCATGTCCAACTCCACCAAGTTAATCGATGTTGTTCCCTTCTTCTCCGAACTATTCTGCTTATTATTGGGGTTCACCCCGGCAGGAGTCTTAAGGTTATTTCCTACTGCTCTAACTGACTTAAAATAGCAGTCCCGAGATTTTTTTTGATCCCCAGCAATGGTGATGACCGTGTTCTGCTTACCGATCATCTTGAGCTTCTGATGCTTGGTGGAGACCAGCATATCCCAATCGTGGATAGTTGGTCTTCCCAGAATTACGTTATACTCCGACGGGAAGTCAGCTACTATGAATCTTACCCTTTCCGACTTGTAGGCCTCCTTTGTTCCCAAAGTAAGCCTCAGGTCAATGTACCCCTTAGGGATAGTATCACGGCCATTGAATGCAATCAAAGCCGTGTTGCAGGGTTTCAAATCTTCCACATCCAGGTTCATTTTCTGGAATGCCTGCCACAGAATTATGTCGGCACAGCTGCCGTTAGCCACGAATATTTTCTTGACTTTACAGTTGACTAATGTACCGATGATAACTAACCCGTCAACGTGTCCCAGCATGACGTCCTCCAACTCTTTCTTAGTAAAAAATAGTAGTGGTGCTTCCGGTTCGGCTTCTTTAAACTTAGGCCGCTCTCGTATCGAAAGCACCTCTCTTAAGTACTTCCTCCTGGCATTCATGGTATCACCTCCTCCACCAAAACCCCCGCTAATAACATTGCATTCGAATTCAGGTTCTATGAATTCATCCTCTTCTTTGGCCGGCTTCTTACCTAAGCCCTCATCCCTGAACTTCTTTTCCCGGGATGGGCTGGCAAGTCATCCTCCTCTCCTCTTCTTATTATTCTTCTATCCCTGAGTTCTTATCAAATACTGACGCAACTTTTCTTCTCTGATATATCTTTCAATTGAGTCTCCAAGATCCCAGCATTCATCGGTTGTGTGACCAGGGCCATCGTGGAACGCGTAATATCGAGATTGGTCCAGACTGGCTGGATTCAATAATGGTCGTAGCCTATCCACCATTTTCATTTCGGTGGATGCTACCTCCCTCTAAATTTGGGATCTGGACGAATTCAGAGGTGCATATCTGTCAAATCTTAGTTTTGTTGAAACTTTCTCTTCTGGCCTTTTACCCCGGAAATCATTTTGCCTTTGATTTCCAAGTTTTTCCATCTGGTCGTGGTGTTGCCTTGGGTCTGCATTTTCAATCTGCATCTGTTTGAGCTCCAAATATTTTTTGGACCGTGCAATGAACTCAACTAGAGTTCGGACTGGGTCTTTGTATACAGATTTAGCCAACCTGGAGGACCCGTGTAGGCCGGCGATGACCAAATGTAAATGAACATTCTCAGATAGCCCGGGAACTTGTAAGGCGGCCATTTTGAAGCGGTCCAAATACTTCTGCAAGGTTTCACCAGGCTGTTGCTTTATTTTTCCCAGTGCAAATTCGGACTTCGGCTGTTTTTTACTCGTAGCAAAATTCAGCAAGAATCTACCTCCGAACTCTTCAAATGATCTGATGGATCCCGCCGGTAGAGATGAAAACCATGATTGAGCTGCTCCTGTCAGCGTGGTTGCAAATAGCTGGGTTATCAGCGGCTCTTCAATTCCCTTAATGTACATTGCTGTATCAAAGGCATCCAAATGCACTTGGGGGTCTTGCGTCCCATCGTATTTTGGAATTTCACATAAGTTGAGGTTCTCTGGAAATGGTGCATCCACGATCTCATCCACGAAGGGGCTGTCATTGTGTTGCCCCCTGTGATACTTCCTCCTATAGACCTCGGATACGCCATTCGGGTTTGGGTTCCGGGATGGGCGTCTCCAATCTGAAGATTGGGGGTTCTCTCCCAGCCTTTCTAGTTGTCTTACGGCGTTGTTGTGAACTTCGGGTCCTTGATTGTGAACCACGTTGGGTATGCTCCTTTGAGGCCGGCCTTCGACATTTCCAATTCCTCTCACCCGAGTCCGGGTCCCATCAGGGTTCGCCTGGGTGTTTGAGATCCGTAGGTCATTCATGACCCGTGTTATAGCTCGTTCCGGGTTCGGGTTTGCGGCTCGACCTACTCGAGCCTCCAGCTCTCGGATCTATCTGGCACCTTCCTCCCTTTCAAGCTCGTGTCTTCGCTCCATCTCTTCCATTCTCCGGAGTACCGCAACAACAGCCAGATCTGTCACTCGAGAATCACCAACTACACCATTTGGTACCTGCACAGCATCCACCATTTGTTCCTCCATTGGTTGTAAACCTTGCACATACGGGGCGTCCAGATTGACGGCTGGGGTCGATCCCGAATCGGAGTGCACATCACTAACGTGCACTACATCGGTATCTATCTGCTGATGATCCAAAGGATTCTCCCTGATTGGAGAGATAGGCTGGATTCTGGAATTCGATCTTGATGGTTGTCGAAATCCACTTCGAGTTGTCCTCACCATCGTGGCTTTTAACCAAGTGGTCGTGGGTTAGTGTTCCCATAGACGACGCCAATGTTCTGCCTTGGGCAGATGTGTCCGACCGTAGGTCGGGTACTTGATGTTGGATCTAGGGCTCTCTCTCTAGATACCTATCAATTAGGTATCTTGGGGACAACGAATCACCACACACTATATAATGGCCGCAACCTGAAAGGGTGTGTGTGTGCACTGTCGTGATTGTATAAAATAGGGTTTGAGAGATCTGCCATACCTGTGGTCTTTAGCTCCTATTTATAGAGCTTACCTTTGGGCTTGTGTTGGTTGGGCTTCTTGTAGTCGTGGGCCTTTCCTCGGTCCATAACAGGATCAAAGCTAAATTAATGGCTACAAAATAATATGATACGAAAGCCGATAATTTGATTTTGATCCAATGGTAATAAAAAAAATAAAGAAAAAAAATATTATAAGTATAACAAATCTTGTAAATTAAAATTTGAGAATAATTTCTTTTTATTTCATGAAAAATAATTTGTTATACAAGAATATTTGAAAAACATTTTGAGGTGTAATATTAAAGAAAAATATATCAATTTCTCATTAATATGAAAGACATAATATATTATGCCAACCTTTTTTTTATGCCTAGTTTACCTATTTCTCTCAAACACCTCTTGAGATTTTACGCAGAGATTCTTGAGTAGGGCTCGAGAACGCACAACCAGAGTTACCACAGGCCGGATTGAGAGCCTCTCCAAGTCCACCGGCTAAGGATATGGGTCTACAATCCACATCCCTCGAAGTTGCTTTCTCATCTACGTCCACCATTTGCTAAATATATAAATGGGTTTAATTTTTTTTATAATTAATGTAGATAACTTATCTACATTAAGCCCAAAATGATGTCATTTTAAGACAAAAATCAAGATATTTTTATAATTATTATTTATTTCAGAATTATAATAGTCTTTTCATTATAATTTTTTAATTTTTCAACGCAAAACGACAGGAGCGAATGTAGATAACTTATCTACATTCATTGTAAAAATGTTAAAGCCATATATATATATATATATATATATATAGGAGAAGGATCCATTTACAAATTTTTTTTGAAAATTTTTACAAATTACACTATGTTCTCCTGGGAGAACATAGTGTAATGAGTGTTCTCCCGGAAGAAGATAGTGTAGTTTGTAAACAAAAAAGTTTGTAAATATAACATGCCCTATATATATATATATATATATATATATATATATATATATATGAGGTAAATATTTCTACAGCCGCTTTTGATAAGGTTATCTACAGCTACTCAAAAACTATGTCGTTTTGATTAATGAAGGGTGTTTCTGTAATTTTAGGTAAATTAATTAAGGGTATTTCCATAATTTTGTTTATTTTTTATCATATGCATTTTACTGAAACACCCTTCATTAATTCAACTAAAATTACATAAACACCCTTCATTTATCAAAACGACATAGTTTTTAGGGTAGTTGTAGATAACCTTATCTAAAGTGGCTGTAGAAATATTTTTTTCTCTCTCTCTCTCTATATATATATATATATATATATATATATGTATATATATATAGGGAGGTTATAGTTACTACTTCTTTTTCTTACTACCTCTTATACCAGCCTATCGGGCTGGACATCTCTGTCCCAAGGACAGAACATTGGCGCCGTCTGTGGGGAAAATTTTGAACTATGAGTTTGATATTCCCACGAATCTGGCTAAGGATGGTAGTCAACACAAGGAGCAGTAGCCAGCAGCCACCCCAAAACCAGAATCTACCGCTGGATCCAGTTCTGGAAGAGGTGAACCAGCCTGAAAATGATGTGGACTATGATCACGTCCATATCAGCGAGCACGTATCAGATACGGCATCCACTCCAGCACCCCGCAACCGAGTTGTGGCTCTAATTCTGAACAACCCCAACCAACATCCTGGGGAGCTGGCTTGCTCACGTGGCCCAGTCTGTCGATCCTGACTCTCGGCTGGCTCAAAATGCATTTGCGGCAATTTTGCAACGAATGACAGAGATGGAGAATCGTAATAACCTCCAGCGGCAACAAGACTTTCGAAGAATACAGGAAGAGAATACCAGGAGAATGCGAGACTTGGAACAACACTTAGTGGGAGTGACTGGACCAGGGGCGAGAGGAACCGAAGGCCAGGATGCCAATGGCGGGAAGGAAATCGCAACTCAAATCACCAAAATCGGATCACTGACGTGGAAAACCAAGAAAGGCCTAATCCGGTGAGCATGGTGAATCTGAACCTGGAGAACCTGACCATGGGTGACCAGAACGCTGCTCGCAGGCGCTGACTCAAAATGCTTCAATAGAAGCAAATGGCCAGAGACACCGGGATATAGTCGATGAAAGAAACTGACCTTGAAGGTCGAGGCATGTGAGAGGGAAAAACAAAATTTTTCGAGCGGAATAACACATACCATATCAAGAAACATGTTTTAGGGCATGGATGTTACCTTGTTTGCTTTCCAAAACTGGAGGATGATCAAGATGAGGCTTGAAGATGCAAGCCCTCTAATGTTGATCCACACCACCCTTTGTCAAGACGGAAGAACTCTTCTTCAAGGCCACCAACGAAAACACCAATGGAGGCAAGCTATGCGCCCAATGTGTGAAGGAGGAGGCTAGGTCAAGGTGTTTAGAAGAGTGAATATTCAGCAAGAATAGACACAAAAGTGGCGCATGGTTTTCTTTGAAAAAGGCTAGGTTATTTCGAAACTCTCTTAAGAAAAACCTTAAAAGGAACCCACAAGGAGATAAGAGAATGAGTTAATTAAAAATCTGATTTTCTTCACTCAAATAAGGCCCTATATATAGCGCACACTAGGGGGATGAGTGGAGTTGTTGCAAAATTCAAATCTTGTCAACAACCTCCTCTCACATCCTCATGATATCAAGTGAATATCTCAACAAGAATCTGACTCAACAACCATCATATGGCCAGCCATATGGTGCGCCCCACTTGGCCTCATAACAGTCCAGATACGTTGAGCAGTTGCATTCAAACTTGAACCAACTGTCTCACTTATTCTCTCAACAAACCAAATCTAACTGGAGCTCATTTGGTTGATCCTATGACCATCATCAGATACCTAAATCAGCGCCCCATATCCTCACTAGAAGATTCTCAAAGATCTCCTCTTGATATTTGGGATTTGTTCCAACAAGATCTTATCTTATCCTTTTGTTATGAAACAACTTTTCATAGCCAATTCAAATTGGAATTCAAACATTTGAATTCAAACGTTCAAATATTTAAATTTTAAATTCAAATTCAAAATCTAAATTCAAATTCAAATTTCAAATTCAAAATTCAAATTCAAAATTCAAAATTCAAAATTTCAAATTTCAAAATTCAAAATTCGAATTTCAAAATTCAAATTTCAAATTTCAAATTCAAAATTTAAAATTTAAACATTTGATAATTAATTTAACTAATTAAATTAATTAGTAATGTCTTGGACCATCCAAGCCCATTAACTAAACATGCGCCCTTTTTTCCTTTTGGTGGGCTTCCAAACTTCTTCTTGGGCTAACAACCATTATTAGGCCCAATACCTTTAATGCTATATTGTCATGACAATAAGGTGTTAGTGTGTGACCCATTAGGCCCAACATAGCCACTGACATAAATGGGCTTGGGCCCAATAAGCCCACAACCCATCTAATGACAACACAGAGCACTAGCAATGCTTTGTTGCCCCAGAGCTAGTTAGGTTAATGACATAATCATCCTATTACACATATTTGGTTGCCGTATGTATTTCCTTTCGTCTCGATTACCTTCCCATAAAACCTAGGGTAAGGAAACGTATCAACCCTTGCGGTTTAGGGTAAGCTTTATTCGAAATAGGGAATCTTCAATTTACTGACTCTAAAGGCAGATCATCTCATGATCTCTTTTACTATGCATAGATTCCCGAGTCCTTGTAAATGTCATCCCGATTTCTCCAGTTTACAGATAACCTAATCTCTCACAGAGATTTGACGAATTCCTTCAGCTTATTACCCTAGCCCTGTGCTCTTTCAGGACAAGCCCAACAGTATACCTATGAGTCTCCATGTTTCAGGCAGATGAGGTATACAGTCAAAACATTCCTTCTAGAACACAGTCTAGGTAATAACTTCTGGTCTAAGGAAAGACATACCCAAATATAAAGAGACTACTCTAATGATACTCTGTGTGAGATTTCCTCATAGAGTCTCTTTTGTGGGTCTGTTCAGTGCGAGCTATACCCTTATAGATCCATCCACGACTTTAGCTAAGACATCTCCATATCTGTAGCTCATGAGGTCTTTACCTTGCATCCGAATACAAGTAGATAAGTCGTGCTAGTCTTACCCGAGATCACTGATCCCCATTCTCAGTGTCTCTAGACTAGGAACATAAAATTAGGAATAAACATCCAGTATCCTTGAATCCTCATGATCGTGATCTCATCACAGATACTCAAGAGATACCTATTTTATTCCAAAGGGTTTATCCAGTTACTCATATATAATATTAACAGTAATATCGAGACAAAATATGAAACAGGATAAAGAATGCTTTTATTTATTTGCGACAATACAAAGGTCTACATCTATGTCCTTATTTAATCATAAGATTGTCTCTAGGACACCCAAATACTAACAAGCTCCCACTTGGCCTAGAGCCAATCAGACCTAAGTTGTATACCCAAAGTCTCATAATGACTATCATGTTTTCTCTGAGAAACAGCCTTTGTCAGAGAATCGGCCAGGTTATCATCTGTGGGAACATAATCCATCTTTACATCCATTTTATCAATGATTTCTCTAATCAGGTGATATCTGCGGAGCACGTGCTTAGATCTTTGATGAGACCTAGGTTCCTTTGACTGCGCAATGGCTCCAGTGTTGTCGCACAGCAACTGTATGGGCTCATCCACGCTTGGAACCACCCTAAGTTCAGATATGAACTTCTTGATCCACACGGCCTCCTTAGCCGCTTCTGAAGCAGCTATATATTCAGCTTCTGTCGTTGAATCTGCTGTTGTCTCCTGCTTGGAACTCTTCCAAGATACTGCCCCACCATTTAAGGTGAATACGAACCCTGACTGTGACTTGCAGTCATCTTTGTCACTCTGAAAGCTGGCATCAGTGAACCCTTTCACTGTTAGCTCATCAACCCCACCATAGACCAGAAACACATCCTTAGTTCTTCTTAAGTACTTAAGGATGGTCTTGACTGCCGTCCAGTGACCCTCTTCAGGGTTCGACTGGTATCTGCTCGTAATGCTTAAAGCATATGAGACATCTGGTCTCGTACATATCATGGCATACATGATGGATCCAATAGCCGAAGCGTATGGAATTCCACTCATGCGATCCTTCTCAGCCTGTGACTTAGGACACATGGCCTTTGAAAGATGTACCCATGACTGACGGGAAGAAAACCCATTTTTCGACCCTTCCATGCTAAACCTCTTTAGCATCTTGTCAATATACGTGGATTGAGATAAACTCAGCAGCCTGTTTGATCTATCTCTATAGATTTTTATACCAAGTATAAAGGCTGCCTCTCCCAAATCCTTCATGGTGAAGCCTTTTGAAAGCCACTCTTTCGTCGTTTGTAATGTGGGGATGTCATTTCCTATTAACAATATGTCATCTACATAAAGTACTAGGAAGACGACATTACTCCCACTAACCTTCTTGTAAACACAAGGTTCATCCTCGTTCTTGATAAAACTGTTACTCTTAACGACTTCATCAAAACGAATATTCCAACTCCTTGATGCTTGCTTTAGCCCATATATCGACCTTTGAAGTTTGCATACCATATGCTCCTGATCTTTGATTTCAAAGCCTTCAGGTTGTGTCATGTACACATCCTCCTTCAAGAACCCATTCAAGAAGGCGGTCTTGACATCCATTTGCCAAATTTCATAGTCGTGATATGCCGCTATTGCAAGCATGATCCTAATAGATTTGATCATGGCAACAGGTGAGAAAGTCTCATCATAGTCAACTCCTTGTCTTTGACGATACCATTTCGCAACCAACCTAGCTTTGTAGGTCTGAACGTTGCCATCTGCATCAGTCTTTCTTTTAAAGACCCATTTGTTACCAATAGGAACTATCATACCTTGTTTTGATACATCGAATCCATTTCAGATTCCATGGCTTCAAGCCATCTAGAAGAGTCAACATCCTTGACTGCCTCTTCGTAGTTACTTGGTTCATCATCCTCGACGGTTTGCTGATTCTCAATCACAAACCCATACCTCTCAGGTGGATGGATGCCCCTCGTTGACCTACGGAGTTGTGTGTTTACTTCTCCATTGGAGAACGTCTCCTGTGGAGCAGACTTGGGTTCCTCAATCTGTTCATGTGGTTCTTGAACTTCTTCAAGATCAATCTTACTCCTACTAGCTCCTTGAGAGATCAAATCCTTCTCAAGGAACTCAGCATTCTTTGACACAAACACTTTGTGTTCATCCATGGAGTAAAAGTAGTATCCCTTAGTACCTTTGGGATACCCCACAAATAGACATTTAGTACTCTTAGCACTAAGCTTGTCTGATGCCAACGCTTTGACGTAAGCCGGCGATCCCCATACCCTGAGGTAACTCAGGTTGGGTCTCTTACCATTCCATATCTCATATGGTGTAGTCTGAACAGATTTAGACGGTACCCTATTTAGAAGGTATGCCGTTGTGTCTAGGGCATATCCCCAAAACAATTTTGGAAGTTGAGTCTCATTCATCATAGACCTGACTATGTCTAACAAGGTCCTGTTTCTCCTTTCGGAGACACCATTTTGGTGTGGTGTGTAAGGTGCAGTAAACTGTGAGAGAATTCCATTTTCTCTCAGATAATCCTGAAACTCATGGCTCAGATATTCACCACCACGATCTAATCGTAATGTCTTAATCATCTTGCCACGCTGTTTCTCTACTTCATTACTAAACTCCTTGAACTTTTCAAAGGCTTCGGATTTATATCTCATTAGGTACACGTACCCAAATCTTGATTTGTCATCTGTAAAGGTAATGAAATAGGAGTATCCTCCTCTAGCCTCTATAGACATTGGCCCACAAACATCAGTGTGACTGAGTTCTAATAACTCACTAGCCCTATGACTCTCAAGCCCCTTGGGCTTGTGACAAGTCATTTTCCCAGCTAGACAAGATTCACATTGTCCATAAGATTCCAAATCCATGGAATCTAGGTATCCATCTGCATGCATCCTAGACAATCTTGTTTTGTTTATGTGCCCTAGTCTACAATGCCAAAGATAAGATTGATTATCTATCCTAGGTCATTTTACAGCTACATTGAGCACTTCAGTTCTCATTTCCAGAACATACAATCCATTTATTAATGAAGCAGTACCATAAACAATATCATTCAAAATGATAGAAAATGTACCATTCTTAATACTAAAAGTGAAACCATCTTGTTCTAAACAAGAAATAGAAATAATGTTTCTAGAAATGTTCGGAACATAAAGACAATTTTTCAAATGCAGTAAAAGGCCCGTAGGCAAAATAAGGTCGGCATCTCCAACAGAATGAGCAGCAACCCTTGCTCCATTGCCAACGCGAAGATCCACCTCGTTTCTCTCCAATCTCCTTGGGCTCCTAAGCACCTGCAACATATTGCAGATATGAGAACCACAACCAGTATCCAATACCCATGAAGTCGGATTAGCACAAGAATAATTTATCTCAATCATGAAAGTACCTGAGGCAGAAGCATCACCATGCTTCTTGTCCTTCACACTCTTCAGGTAGTCTGGACAATTCCTCTTCCAATGGCCTTTCTTGCCACAATGGAAGCACTCAGCATCGCCTTTGTCCTTGGATGCTTTCTTACCCTTCTTGTTGCCCTTCTTCTTCTTGGATTTTCCTTTGGGCTTAAGGGAGTCACCTTTAGCAAGCTCCTTACCCTTACCCTTACCCTTGGCCTTGTTAGGCCCACCAATCACAAGAGCTTGTGTCCTATCCCACTTCAGCAGTTGTTAACATGCTTAACAATTCAGGCAAGCTCACAAGCATCCCATGCATGTTATAATTCATTATGAATTGACTGAAGGAAGGT